>NW_019524449.1:455892-463392 GCF_002814215.2 Seriola lalandi dorsalis | reverse complement strand
GGCCTAATGGACTGATCTCGACTGTTTACAGCTGTGCCCTTTCTAGAATGACTCACAAAGGAACAAAGAGGCCTCTGTGTGTGAGAGAGCTTTTCCTTTTTCTCGTCAACAGGACCCACCGAAGCGCACTGTACTTTTTTTTTTTTTCTTGGAAAGCCCTCCCGTCTCCCTCTCCTCCCTCGATAAGCTCGTGGTCTTTTTCCTCCGGGTCTGCCTGCTCGTCCTCTCAGTCAAGACAATCCCCACCTCTTTCATCCTTCCATCTACAGGAGGGTCTTTACCTTGTCATCTGTCACCGCTTCGACCCTCAGCGCCTCTCACCCTCTTCCTCCACTGTTTATCTCTTTATCTGCTCATTTTTCACTCACACATTTTCCCATCCTGCTGTACTCTTCACCTCTTGGCCTATAAACACAGTAGCTCACATACTTGCAGCTGAGGGGCCCCTCAATGCAACAGCACATGGAAATGGAGTTCAAACATCCCTATAACAAGCGGATGTTTATGAATGTACAGTATGAAGGCAGACTTCATGAATCTGACATGAATCTGAAGCCTCATGTCAAACCAGATTGAAAATGTCTCCTCTTCCTACCATTTTTTTTTCTTCCCCTTTCACCCTTGAACCTTTCACCTTTGTCCCACTCCCCCGGGGGGTGAGGGGGGGGGCTGTATGCATTTCCAGATATGTGTCTTTCCATAGGTACCTGAGATAGTGTGAGAGCCTCTATGTGTGTAAACTTGCCTGTTTGACATCAAATTTCCACTCCCCGCAGCTCTAAAAAGGCCCGTGTTTGTTTGTTTAGCGCAAAGCCCCGGCGCGAGCGCTGCGTCGGCGCTCACCGATTAGCCCGCCCGGGAACAACACCCCATCGGAATGTCTGGAATTCTACACAACAAGGATTAGCTCATCCCTGTCTGTTGTCTCTGGCCTCCGTGTTTGTCATTCTTTTACAGCGTGGGCTTAGAGAACAGAGATGGACAGACGAAGAGAGAAGCATGGCTGTGTTTTACCTGAGGGGCCGTAAGTATGACCCATGATGCCGTAGCTGGTCTGAACAAAAAAAAAAAAAAAAATGCTTCAGTGCTTCTTTTTGTCTTTCCTTTGCTTTTAATTGTTTAGGAGGAAAATTTCACCAAAAACAGCTGCTGGCACTGTACCTGGCATTTTCATCCCTGTGGCTAACTGGCCAAGCTTAGACAGCATGACATCATGTTCAGATCATTCCAGCACAGCTACAACAGAGTTTGAGTTTAGGAAATGTTTCAACAGTCTGAAACATCAAAGACAAACACTCAATCGGACTGAAAGAGGTCTTCTTTGTTGTTCTGACTTTTACTGTGAGGCATTCAGATATAAAAAAAAAAAAAATAAATGCAATGCAGCTGTAGGATGTAATAGATTTGAATATGAGGGTGAATTTCTTACACTTCAAAAAAGGGAAATTCTCATTATTTCTGCATACTGTCGGAATCAGTGTTCCACATTTTTCTATCCATATAGATGTAAAGCCCACAGCTGAGTGTATTACATTTCACAGAGATTATCCAAGGGCATTCTGGGTAATGTATAAAACACTAATCGACATCCTGCTGGCACTGGACGTCAATGTAACGTCATAAAGACGTCGGACTTGTAGGACAGATGTTACAATTAAGTTGGAAATGAAAATCTGCGTTGGCTAACTGACTTTGTGTTGTGCGTTGATGTTTAGCAAACATTGGGTCTTGCTCATCACTAGAATGTTGGTACTTGTATATCAAGACAGTGTCGGCGTGAAGGATTTGGAAGACGGTGAATTTTGGTTACTTAACAACACAACTTAAAAACCAACAAACTATCATTGTCAGTTGTCTTCAGCATCATAATGACACTGGAATTAGACATCCTGACATTGAATTTTGTTCACTTGACATCACAGCCTACATTCAGCCAAACATCAACATCTAACAGCGCTGGTGACCAGCTGCGTGCCTGCAGGGAAAGTAGAACCAGACCAGGAGTCTGTTGAAGAAAAATGGGTAAGTCAAAAAAAAAAAAGGAAAACTACAAACTTCATTTAAAAAACAACAACAACAAAAAAAAAAGTAAAGTATTAACACATAACAGCATTAAACATCACAGACTGATGATATATCACACATTTCATTGTACTTTCAACATCATTGTTTGGCTGCCTTTAAAACACAGACTTCTGTTACAAAGCCTTACGTGACTTCACTGTGATTGTGTCAGGATTTAATGCCTTGCTCAAGTGCGCTTCCAACATATTCAGTGCATCCAGTCACAACTCCACTTCAGTAAATCACAGATATTTGAAGCCATTCAGACACCTGTGAGACTCCTCTCATCCAACTGGTCTAATGTTCCTAATCACTTCTGTTATTAGTGTGACTGTAATATTTTCCACTGATTTGCACCATGAGCACAAACCCATCTATATCTAGTAAGTCAGTCTGGCTCAGTGAAGTGAAGCCTTGGTGAACGCTGCCATCTTGTGGCCACTGTTGCATAATACAACACATTGAGTGAAGGTCCTGAGGTTAGTGACAATGATGTGCTTCATTGTTGGTGATTCAATGAACATTGGGGCACTGTATAATTAGTCAATGAACTTAAATATAATTCAGATGTCCCAAATGACAATGACAGTGTATTATGTAATTCTGCCAATAGTTATAGTATAAAAAGTAACTGTACATTGGTTAACATGGCATGTCTTCTGAATTGTCAGGGCTGATGATCCGGTACATTGCAACCGCTCTTTTTTCCCCTCTCTCATTTTCTAATGATCAGATTTTGAGACACATCTTAAGTTTGGTTGGAAAAGTAAACAACAACTCATTGTTGGAGCTCAGTAGGTTCCCAGGGTTTTAAAGATTTGTGTGTGTTTGTGTGTGTGTGTGTGTGTGTGTGTGTGTGTGTGTGTGTGTGTGTGTGTGTGTGTGTGTATGGAGACGCTTAAGTTCAGCTGTGCGTTATTTTCTGAACCTTCGGCTAAAGCTAAACCTGATCTTACATTTCCATCTTTATAATAACGATTGATACAGCACAGGAATTGCCAGAAATTAATACAGAAAACATAACTTACAAAAGTAACACCAAAGGGAGAATCCAATAATGTGTTTCCACTGTTCTCTCTGCAGCTCGTGGCCTTTAGCCTCTCCATTAATCAAGTGGATAACATGTTGATGGGGAACAATATCAGGTATTAGCTGTAATAACAATTTCCTCTGAAAGAAATGGCCTGAAGATGGCACTGTCCGCCATTTATTTAACTGTGTACAATGAGCACTGCCTTTACTGTAAATGACCAGTTGTTATTGTGATGTTCTTACAGTTTTCTCATTTTGTCAAAAAAGGAATAATTTTCTCATAAATAACTATCAGCATTATCTTGATCACAAAGTATTACAGCGTGAAAATTGTATCTAATGTTATTTTTTTTCAGTCACCACTTACAGCAGCATGTACCAACACAGACCCTCCCTTTGACTGAGACAGATCAGTGTTGGAAATCAGCCCGGTGATGCAGTGTTTATGATATAATCAGATGAGGATAATGTTTTTGTCAGGTCTCCCTTGGAAAGTCGTAGAATTGCAAAGGAAACATACGAGAAACCCATATTGCTTTTTAGCGATACGTGATCCAGAAAGATGGTTGCTCTAGATGGAAATGGCCAAGGTTTCACATGACATCAGAAATCAAAAAAAGGGACTACCTGCATGCCTTGAGGTTTAAACAGTTATACATGACTATTAAATTAGAATGCAAAGGTGCGTTTTCCTAGGAAAGTGTATTTGCTTTTTTTTTTTTTTTTTTATCTGGAGGAGTGTATTTCCTGGTTATAGCAACCATAAGACTTACACATGGTGAATATTTTCTGAGCTGATTCTTTTTAGACTCAGTGTTAAAAAATGTGTCAACTTTCAGGCCAATAAACTGTTAATTCATGGCATTGTGGAGAGGAAACCATTTAAACCTTTATACAATGGAGAAATCTATACAGAATAATATAACAGTAAATTGAATAGTAAAATTTGACAAAAAAATCAGAGATCTTTGGACTCATGACCTCAGTATTTCAAATGGCGTTTCCAAACTGTTGTCGCTCCTATACTCACACACTCTGAATCTGAAATGAAAAACAATGACTGAGGTTACGTGACCATCCTTCACCTTTAAACACGTTCACATTTAAAAATCTGATTCCGTTTGGCAATCATCAAAACTTTATGTAATTTGCCCAATATAAGTTCCGATTTTAGCAGGAATGCTTTGAGAATGTCAACATGCTCATGTAATTAGGTATAAATGTTTCTCACGCCCCTCTTAGGTTTGGCTAAGAGGGGCATCAGTTGAGGCTGATGGTGTCGACCACAATGCAACAATTTAAGACCCAAAAGTAGAACTAAGACTCAGAGGCATAGGTCGCTGAGTAAGGGCAGACAATGGCGTTAACCAGGCAGTCGTCTGACTGTTCAGCAGGCACACGAGACAAACAAGGAGCTGAGCTTGGCTGGCAAACCAGGAAGTCCCTGAAGCACAGTAACAAAAGAATTGGGCAGGATCGTACACAACACAAGGATTTTTTTTTTAGAAGTGGGAGAGTCAGCTGTAGCATCGATATTGCGTTTTTACAAAGAGCAATTTGGCGGCGGGAAGGAGCGGGGTCTAAATACTGCAGGCTGGAGTTAATGAGGGAGGAAGCAGAGGAATATACCAGGCTGGACTGAAGCCACCCCCAGGTGACACTGGGCAAGAGGCAGGGTGCATTCTGGACAGGTCACCAGTCTATCACAGGGATGACACAGAGATACAATAATTCACACCCACCTTCTCTTTTGACTGTGAGAGGACGCTGGAGTACCGAGAGGAAACCCACTCACACACAGGGAGAACATGCAAGCTTGGCACAGAAAAGGTTTGAAGACGGAACCTTCTTGCTGTCTGGCGACAGAGCTAACCACTGCGCTAACCACAGGTGACACAAAAAACTGTAAGGAGGAACGGGAAAGTCCTGGCGGGAATGCACACAGAAGGGCAAAACATTGGACTGCCAAAACTAGCAATATATTTTTTTTTTCCCTTCAATAAATAAATTAAAAATATTGACTCTGGAAATATAAGACTATAAATAAACCATTGATGGGTCATGAAAACACAGTAGACCAATGTTTATTTCCTGTTAAACAACTACACATCATTGTTTCCTTTAACCACAATCGTTCCACAACTTTAACCGCGTGTTTATTATTGTAACCGTGACGATGAAGGTCGGGTGCACTATTTCAGTAGACATTCCATTCTATATCAGAGGGACAAAACAAACAAACAAACAAACAAACATTTATATGGTCATTCAGGTTTGAGAACCTGTTGTGAAAGACATGTTCCTGTTGAGTAGATCAAATATCGAATATGTATTGGGCTTGTACAAAAAGAAAAAAAAAATTGGCAGGTGTCCCAAATTGTGTTCAAATAAAAACTTACATGCAATTACATGCATGTAATGCAAGACATGGCAAGCGGGGAAACTGTGTGAACTTGGCCTTTAAGCAAGGGAGTAGGAGTTGTTGGGAACATTTGGCAACCTTTGTTTCAATTCCAGGATTTTTTGCTTTGTCACCATGAAGTATAATGATGTGTACTGTAATGACAAGGCTGTTAAATTGAATTAGTTCCTCCATGTGACTAAATTAAATGATTAATAAAAACACACAGATGAAGGTCAGTGAAATTTTCCCTGAACACAGATGGAAATGTTTTATGATTTATGCCAGTAGATTCAGCCTCTTTATGAGGAAGCAATCCCTGTATATCCAGGCTTTGGGAAAAGAGATAGATGAACATAGATGACTTCCTGAGAGGTGTTTAGCTGTATCATCTCAAAGAGCGCATTATTTTACTCCCTTGTTTTATATTGAACTAACCAGGTGGTTTACATGCATTTTTTTTCCCCCAATGTGCAGTCAAAACCAATCTAACAAGGAAATGTGTTTTTATCACACCCAGACTAAAAGACTGACCCATTTAGAATTTTACAGTAACAAGTTCCTCATGTGTGAAAGTCTGCTCATTGGTTGGATTTTATACATGTGCAAGCCTGCAGGCCGCCAGTATTTGCACAGAGATACCTCTGTTCTTTTTACTGGAAGCATCCTGTTTTGAACAACATCATTTGTCTATGTAAACGAAGCAGAAATCATTCCTGCAAAAGATGCAGGTATCACGGTTAAGAGCTAGAGGAAGAGACTATGACAGGAAGATGTAGGCGCCTTTTTCTCAGCACCGAAGCTTTCGATCATTCCAGGTAGCTATCCAGGATGTTTAAATGGTTTCCATCACACTTGCACCAAGGCCCTTCGAACTTCTAATATAGTTTGCTGCTGGGCCTGTAAGAGGTGATCACATTGGGCCAGACATTAGTAGCATATTTTAAGTGGACTATGAGTTTGGATGTGGTGAGAGTCAAAGAAAAACAATATATGAAATGATGACAGAGATACATGAAGATAACAGAGCTAAGACGCATAAAATGTACTTCCTGGGGTTGGCTCTAATTTAATTTCCCCACCTTGCTCAGTACCTATCTAATAAAGGTGATATGGAAGAATATGTATCATGGATATTTATTTTAGCTCTACAGTCCACCACCTTGGTCCTGAAATGTCTCCAAAATATTGTTCCGCCACCTGGTCCTGCCACCACCACACGACTGCTTAGGACTTTGGTTTATGACTTTGGTTTATGACCAAATGCTTACAAAACTATAAAAATCAGCCTCAGCTGTACTTTATATTTGATGCTAATTAGCACATTTTAGCATTTATAACAAGATAGTGAGCATGGTAAACATTACAGTTCAGTTCAAAGCACCGCTGTGCCTACAGCATAGACACTAGTATGACTAGACTTTTGTTATGTAGCTAATGGGAGTGGTTAAATATTTACTTTGAGTTCAAAGCCTGATAAATTGAGGTCGTTTTAGATTAATGATGAATGAAAAACAGAAATATCACAAAAAATGTGCAAATGGCCAGTTCTTCAATAAGACATAATCCACTTGCAGGTAAATGCTAATAATATACAAACAGAAAAATATGTTTCATAATTTTAAAATAGATCATGATATTATGGAAACACAGTTAGCTGCATTTCATCCTAAAACTGTGCATCTCTGTGAATTTTTCTGACTGCTACTATCACCTTTCAGTTGATAAAGTGAACATGTTATTATGAACAGTTATTTACACATCCAGCAGATAGAGAGCAACATCTTGATGTCTCTGTCCACCTTGATGAATGTAAGTTATAAATATTCACTTTCTTTCCATCTAAGCTGGTGATAAGCCTCTGATCGTCACTATAAGTGACAGTTTTCACACTGTGTATGGTCATTTCAACCACTGTTAATATAAAAATATTGATTATAGCAGCTTTAATAATTAATTGTTACTTAACTTTCATTTACCTGTCCATATAATGTGTGTGTGTG
>NW_019524449.1:426712-455872 GCF_002814215.2 Seriola lalandi dorsalis | reverse complement strand
GGGGGGGGGGGGGGGGGGGGGGCAGACACACAGTAATGCTTGCTTGTCTGAACAAGTGTGCAATTTAAGTAATGTACGAAATTCAGTGAACACTCATTTCTAAGAAACTGTTGTCTAAGATTAAATAGCAGTGGGGATTGTCTCTGGGGGCTGGTTGGAGGCTTCTACAAGGTGTGGTCAAAATGACAAAAATAATTCTTTAGTTCAGGACAACACAAGGGTGACTACCAGGGGAGGCTCTCAGTGTTCAGTCAGTGTAACGGGTGAGTGTAGGACCCAAATCCAGCACACAACAACAAAAACAGTTTGTAGAGACCTTTATTTCTACCAAGGCAGAAACTGGAGCTGACAGGTTAATAAAAAAAAAAACCCAAAAAAACTGTTAGAAATCTTCCTGGTAAACCTGAAGGCTCCGGCTGAATGAGCCAGCACAGGAACATATAGATTACACCCAAAGACTCAAAAGCAGTTCTCAAAGTCAGGGACAGAAGCCTGATTTGATTTCCAGGGTTCAGACAAAATAAATAAATAAATAAAGGCAAGTCAGGGCCAAACAGGTTCTTCAATAGGCAATCAGCCCGAGAAACAGACTGGAAGGCTGGGGTTTATATACTGGGTGAGTGTAATCAGGAGCAGCTGTGTGAGCAGGTGAATGGCGTTGGCTTGATAAAGTGTGGGTGTGTCTAATGCAGGAGAACAGGGTGAATGGAAAATGACTTCAAATAATTACATAGAATTGCTGTGTAAGATATTGTGAAACAGTATTATTGTGTATTGTATTACCATTCAAAAAAAGCAATAGTTTTGTTTTCATTTTTTTTATTGAAAATAGAACTAGAAAAAATTTGCTGGAAAATGAATGAATATTTTAACTTAAAAAATGACAAATAAAATACACTGTAACAGGCAAATAAATGTAACAAGCATACTAACCAGCATATACATACATTTGAAATATCTCAATGTTAATATCCCAACATTGTACACCATTTTCAATAGAGAAATGGCATCTTTACGTTTGAACCTTGCATATATTCGTTTTTTGGTTACTGTGAGATTAAGTTGGCCTTCTCTGTGTTCCCACACTGCAGTGAATCAGGTATGAGGATCCCTCCGTGGGGGTGAGTTTTTAATGCAGTGGCCACAGAGTCAAAAGCATGATCTACAACAACAGGAATAATAGGGTCACGTTTGAGCTGTATGTGAGCTATTTGAAAAAGTAACAACAAAAGTAAAACTAATGAGGTGATTTTCTTACCTATTTGCTTTTGATTTCTATATCTTTTTTGGTTCCTCTGATGCACTGAAATAAAACATGGAGAATCAGATGAGGAAATATACCAATAGACAAATTCAGTGCCTGGTTTTCATTCAAGTCATTGTGCATTTTGCACTCCCTAACACAGTCAAAGTACTTGCCATTGCCTACTGTACGGCAATCATTCACAGAGGAGGTCATGCTTTAAGTTCATATCTAGTCCGTCTTATAATCAAACAACTAATGTTGTACACTATGCAAACACAAATCGTTTCCTCAGATGCAGCACAGGTTCAACGAAGGCCACAAGCTTGTGATCATGTTCTGGCACAGTGATAAATCAAACTGTAATCACCTGAGGCAAGTGTATAATTATTTCTGACACAGTGTGTTTTGTACCTGTAATAACCACCATTAATCATCATGCAGTTCAATCAGATATCAATGAGAGGGAAACAAAAATACAGTACATAATAACTGTTTTTAACATTAGAAAAAGAAACAACTGTAGTTAGTTCCTCCAGTGTCCAGCCCTCTTACTTATCAGGAGCGTGCAACAAAGTCTGAGGGTTGGAAAGGTGACTGCTGGAAGTGGGCCTAAATCAATTTTGCTTACATTACAGAATGTCAACAGAAGAAGAAAAATACTGCACACCTGAACTTGATAGTGTAATTTTCTACCTACCGGTTAACAGCACATGGAGCACCAGAGCGGTAATTATGATGCCAGAAAGGCAAACACCCGCTGGTACGACGACCCAGGTCAAGTCCAAAGAAGTTCGACTGCCAATGACATGTCTGTGAGGTGAGGACTGATCTGTGAAGAGAGATTACAGTTGTTGGGATTCGCTACATTCAAGATGGTGGAGACAACATCTTCTTTCGTTTGACAGACAGAAGAAGGCTATTGGAACCCACTTCCCCCCAATACAGTGTATACACTGATGCACGCATGGCACTCACTCAATAGGATTTTATATGAAAGAAACGGGACTGCAAACGAACTCAGAACAGCACATCAGAGATTCACTTTCTTCAGACTCCTTATGTTTACACATGGTGTCATCCATTAGTGCACTCCAAATTCAAGTGGAGTAAATGATGCTGGTGCAGAGAATCCTTTTATCTTTCCAAATGGTGCCAAGAAACCATTTACAGCAAACTTCAAAGGTACATGCATATGTGATTATCCCATTAGACGTTCCAAGACAGTAAACAAAAAAAAAAAATGCACTTTGCATTTCACTTTGAATTTCAAACTGACCCAGAGTGCCCCAGGTTGTGATTACTTACAGAGAAAGGAAAGAAAATAAAGAGTTGCGACCAGCCAGATATAGGCCACACAGGATGAACCCAAGAGAAGAGAAAAGAATATAAGTGTTCATCTCCCAGTCTGTAAGGAGCAGTAGCCCAAAAACCATACTTACTGCATTGTTCAAGACAGTGCGTAACTGTGGCAGCATACTTCACGCCGAGTCTCTTCACCTGTCCAAACACAGCATTCAAAATCATTGTCAGTCTAAATGTCATGGAACACACAGTTCTGGCACAAAGGAGTTAATATCTAACTAGACAAACATACCTGGACACAAGAGTTGCATAGTTCCTCTGCCAGGTTTAAGACAACAGCTTTCTTTTTCTCCTGGGAAAGAGACAAAAGAAACCAAAAACCCGTTAGATCTTAACTGTGCAGGTGTTATAGATATTGTCATGTCTGTTTTGCTTTTACTGTCTCTTTCATCATCAACCATGACCTACAAATGAGTTTCCTGCAACAATAGTACCGGAAAACATGTTGTTGAACAACTTATATGACTTGTATATGTGTTGCTAGATGAGATTATAAAATGCTATTTTTAAGGTTTGATTACCTCTAATTGCTTTGCTGATTACTGATTGTGGTTACGACAACTTCGAGAAAAGTTACTGCATCCCAGCAGCAGAAATAGAAATACAAACAACAGTAAGCAAATACACAAGAATATGATACGCTATCATTACAAGCATGCCGTGACAGCTCCTTCATGCATCCGTACAGGCCATAAGGGGTCATTGAAAGGTTTGATGAGTATCAAAATGATGTGAATCTGCTTATGGCAGATTTTGGCAGGTAGTGGAACATTTAGATCATTTGCTTTGGTAAATTTATCAATAAGGCAATGTCAAAATACATTACAAAAGTATTATAATGAAAGCACTGGGTGGGCCCCCTCTGACTGATTATTATTATTGCATATGACATCAGAAGATGATTAATACTGTGTAAGTGTAAGTGTCATTGTGTAAGCAGTATGTCACTGTTGTAGCTGGGAACGCCAGATAAATCTCTGGAGTCATGAGATGATTAATGGGAGAGGAAAGAAGAAAAAACAAAGTTGATTTTTGTTGATATATTGGATCATTTGAACATTTTTTGAAATTAAACCATGTGAGAAGATGAGAAGATGAATCTTTATTTATGTGTTGTATTTTAAAAGCTTCTTATATTATCCATTGTGTAAAATCTTCATCTTAAAAGTAACTAGGAACTAAAGCTGTCAAATAAATGTAGTGGACTAGGAAGTACAGTACATTACTTGCGGAATGGAAGTATAAAGTTGCATAAAATGGAAATACTCAAGTAAAACACGTACAAACGTGTAAGTTAGTACACGTAAGTACAAACTGTACTTAAGTACAGTACTTGAGTAAATGCACTTTACTTTCCACCACTAGGATTTTAGAATAAAAGGGCCCAGACGTCTCCACCACTATCATCAAACACCAAATTTCTTTTGAAATCTGCTATACATTCAGATGAGGTTTGTCTTGACAAGAGTGTGAAACATACCACATGTACAGGGTGTGTTTTGGTCAACTGGCACACACCAGGCCCTGGAGACTTCACACACAGCCCCACGGAAAATGTTGCAGTCATCTGTGACGTAATCTTGAGCTCTTTATGGCCCTGTTGTCCTGTCACAGCGACCTCCCATGCTGGAAATTATTTGCACATTCATCATTATAATGAGCAATTCTACAATGCTTTAAACTGCATTAACTTGACAATATAATCAGTTTTTAAAAAAAAAAAGAAAAAGAAAAAAGGGCTACCTTGGAATCTCCTACCAGCAAAGGGGCACCTGGTCCAGGACTGAGAGCCTACAGTAAACTGAAGAGGATAAAAGATATAATTATAGCAGCAGTTGTAAAAAGCACATCACATTAAGTGTCCATTAGCACTGAGAAAGAGATTTAAGTGAGATTTTGCCTCCTACAGCCTATTTAACACGTCATAATATGCTCCCAGACAGAGTTCCAGTGAACAGCTTGAGGAGCAGATTACAAGTGAATTCTCACAGTTGAAATTAGCAGGAATGGATTAAGGTGTGGACACAACTTCCCCCTCATAACCGCTCCTTAGCATTCAAATTCTTTAATCAAACTGTCTTTACAAATACTGTCAATATCACAAAGGATTAGCGGTAACACGGGCAGATATGACTGCTGCAATGATGTAATAACATGAAATGAACACAAATGAACTTCAGTGCACTGACTCAGTTTTGGGAAATACGATTAAGGTTATTTGCGAGCTCGGAGTTAGATTATACATTCATGGCGCCTTTATGTGTGTATGAAAATTTGACCCTACTGCTAGTGCTGTTTTGGTTATGTTTTACCTAATAGCAGATAGCCAGGAAACCTTTAGTTGGGCAAACATTTAGCCTGGCTCTGTCGTGGTTTGCCGTGATGGACTGTTTGCGTTTGGGTTTTTTGTATTGTGTTAATTGTGTTTTTGACTTTATTGGTTGGCCCAGCCAAGCTTTTTTTTTTTTACACTTTTCTACATTTTTTGTACATATTAAACAAATAGATATATCATTTGTTAATTAGCTAGCTTTAGAGGTGCTGGTGCGCGGCTTTCATTACGCATAGAGAGAGCAATGCTAGCGTTTTCCCCCAGTTTCCAGTATTTGCACTAATCATAGCAAATCTGTTGCTACCAGTCCTCTTGTATGTAGTGTACAGACTCAATCTTCTTATCTAAATCTATGTTGCACAGTTGCTTCAGGGGAAAGGGCATCTTACTGTAATCAGACACCAAAACAGAGGTAAAAAAAATATTTTTGCTTTGTCCTTAAATTCTACCATGTAAGTGAGGAGCAATCTCTAGGTTACCACTAAAAATGTCAGCCGTATCGGTTTTCTACTGCGACACTCCTAAAGAGCCAAAGGGGGAAAAGTAATCATTACCTTCATGCACAGTTGAGGGTGTGGATCCACTTCAGTAAATGTTATCTGAAAAGCAAAGATTGACAAATTAGTTATAGATGAAATAACACTTTGATTAACATGAAGCAGTATCACAGCTTCTCAAGTGAAAGCCTGCAGTTTTTAAGTTTAGATCAGACTAACTGAACGCTGCACTACTCATTTAGCTTGGGTTCAGGCTTGTTTTTGTCTTTTCAGGTCAGCTGGACTCAGATGGGAGACTCTCTGCGTCACTGGCTATTTTTATATCAACAGAGAATTCCCCTCTCAAGTGACATGGAAACAGCTGACGATCTCTGATGTAAATTCAGTCTCAGATTTTCATCACAGGTGCGCAGGCTCTCGCTTCATTCATGCGAATGTACTGTTAGTTCAGCAGCTGTTTGCATAAGCTGCTTGTGGGTTTAACTTGACTTGTTGTAACTCCCGCAGACGTCACTCTCAGAATGTTAATGGCAACTTTAAAATTCAACCAAATAAATAATTAAAATAAAAAAACCCTTGCTGTCGTCATAACCTCTTTCCTCTGTGTAAAGTATAAACTTTGCTTAGTCATAGAGGAAGAAGAGGAGTCTAAACACCTGACATCACAAGCTATATTCTGATCAGTCATCAGCATTCAACAACACCACGACATGTCCAAATTCCTTATAATATATTATTCCTGGCAGCACCTTTATCTGCTGATAAAGTGCCACGATGAGTCAGTTTTCAGAGGTAGTTCCTTGTTTTACCATCACATGAGCTGGATCCTGTCTATTTTCTGTGTGGCATTCCTGGGATGCCTTGTATCGATTAATCTTGTGCGTTGTTGACTCATACGCACACAGCCTTTGGATTTCATGCTTAAGTGATCAGCAGCAATCACCGCAACCTTAACAACACTTTAAAGGCTCGTACCTTCCCTCTGCTAACATTCTGGGAGGCATGTGGCAGATCCTCACAGACGCCGCCTTCTCTTTCCTGGCACAAAGCAACCACAGCGGTAACCGGACAGAGTGACTCCCATGATAGCGTCTCCTCCAGTGGATCAAAGACGACTCCAAACCACAGTTCCTCAAGACCTGCAGGGAGAGGAAGTCGCAACCTTTCACAACATATATATATATAGGGACTGGGTTTGAAGTACTACAGCACACTACACTACAGCCCCATTTACTACTGAATTTTTTGGCGACTAAAAGCAATCAAGAGACTCACGGTCTTTGAATGGGCAGACCTGGACTCTGGGGGCATCCATCACAGCTGACCATCCCTGCGAGGCATAATGAGTATCAATAATGTTATGTTTCACCGAAATTATGAAACACTGAAACGGATCCTATGTGCTTGATGGAGTGTTGACAGAAACCTATGACCTACCTCGATGCAGAGGCACGGCAGAGGTCGGGAGTAAAGGAGGGTGGCAGCCTTTACAGGTTCCTCTTTCTTTATCTGAAAGATAAACAAAGTTTTGTAATATAAATTCATCTTTCTTTGGTATTTGTGTATGTGCTTGTATGTGCAAGTGGGCTGGTTCTTGGTGATTCTTGAGTCACACAATTAATCAGCCACATTTTCTTTTGGAGTCACACTTGGCAGAGAAGGATTTCAACAACTCTCACGCTCTGACATGAAATCATTAGTGAGTATAGCCACGCTGCTTTTGACTCTGTATTCCCTTAACCATGTGTTATAACCTTCCTGAGTTCATATTCAATATCTTCAAAAACAAATTCTCTGATTCTCCTAGTTTCCAATGAATAGAGGGACTGACCAGTGTGCTCGCCCCTGTGCCAAAACAGATGAAACCCTTGTAGCACAGACGGAGGTGGTAGCTGTGATCTTCGAGCATGTCTGATACACTGACGCTCAGCTCCTTCCTCTCTGGGTTTACATCGTACGATAGCCTGCCAGCTGAGAGAGACGGAGGTGAGTGTTAGTGAAAAAAGATTTTCAACTCGTGTACATGTAAGAGGCATACATTACAACGCCTGTGTTGTGGTTCCTGAACACTGGGTACATTTAGCTCTTAAGGCCTCTAAAATGTATTAAGATTGATCCCCCTTGGATTAAATTGCACAGGGCTGACTGACATACAGTATACACGCTGTGGTTTGAAATCTTCTGTGCCACACCGATTTCTGAAGATGTCCGGTCCTACAGGGCACATATGTTCCTAGGAACAACACTCTTCCATACCCTACCTAAATAAGGCTTATCTATAGTCTAAATCTATATGTGTAAAGATTATTTGTTACTTAAGCCTGGTCACTGTCACATGTTCTTACCTTATTAGTATTATATGTTTCTTGGCCTTTGCCTATGTCACTCACCCTTGACTAGGATTGGATTTGGGCAGTTCTCACTAAGTTATGCTTTTCCCAGCGTCCTTATCTATAAAACCTTAGTTACCATAGCTACGGAGGATAGAAATTGCTCCAACGAGACATTAACAGTCATAATAGAAAGTAAACAGTGAATGATTGTTAAAAATACGTGGTTGTCATGACATGAACTCTCGGGGGTGTGAGTAAAGTCTACAATAATAAAACAACACTAAAAGGAAGAAGATTCCTCCATATATGCTGAAATGAGGAGTCATACCTAACCAAGGCTTTTTTCAAAAGAATCAAAAATACTGTATATTTCACATATCAATGCATTGCCTAGTTTGCTTAAGAAAAAAATGCACTTACTGATGCAGTCTGGGACATGTCTTCTCAAATCTTCCATCATGCATTCTGTGGAGAAAAGTAGAAAAACTTGAGAAGACTAAAAGTGGCCATGGTGGAGAAATAACAGCAAGACAAATGTGACATAACTCCCACTACATTTTCTTAGTGTGACTCATTTACCTTCATCTTAGGATAACTGCAGGTCAAAGTGTTTGTAGTTGCCTGTATCATTTACGTGGAAACACTTTGGCGATTAAACATCACCATTTATGGACTTTTTACTATCTAATACATCTCAACTTCAGCTTCTGTACTTCCTGTTTTCGCACCATCAAGTGCCCGTCAGCGTGTTTGCATAGCCTATGCATTGTGCAAATATACATCACGTGTTCTTACTTGGAGTTTCGTAGGTGCCAAACCAGGATATGCCACAGTAGCTCGGCACAGTTTTGACTATTACTTGCACTTGTTGGCTCGGAGAAACCTCTGTGCAATCATTCTCAACTTCCACCTTTAAAATGGGCAAATACAAACACATAAGCTCAAGTCACATGTGCAGCAATGTCATCATGGAAACTGTTGTACATGTTTGGATTACAACAGAAAAGACTCATCAGACTCTAGATTAAATGAACACAACAGGGCTGTTAACAGTACCTGCAGCCCAGACATTCTTCCACGTGACGATCTTGTGAAGCTGAAAATTTGGCAGTTCACTATCATCCCTGCAGTGACGGTGCAAACAGACAAACCATGGATGGACTCTGTGGGGAAAAAAGTAGAAGTCAAACGGTAACAGTAAGTTAACCATTTATAAACTATTAATGCTTTTCAGCATGAGTTAGCATTAGTGTCAGTGTCATGAAGGAAGAAACACTGACTATGTGTATATACATTTTATTGTCTGGGTGGACTGTTAGTCAGAGGGATTCCCCTACTCCACCCCGGAGAGGTAAAGAAATTTGTGGAGGTCGCTAAATTACAAGTGTTAGTGTTTTCGAGCACGTCTTGTCAGGTCGTGCAGTTGTGGGCAGAATCGGGAACAGAACATGTTGACTGTCACACAGTCACAAGGCAAAAGAAGAAGTTTGAACATGGAAAGTGGTTGGTTTTGTAAATCAGACTTCCTTCACTCTTAATCTGTAAATTCTAGTGAATGTGTCACCACTGATAACCATGTCTAATTCTAACAAGTTCCACTTTGGCTTGTCATCAAAGAGCTGCATTTAAAACTTCCTCAATAGGAAAAAGTTAAATAAGATGAATAACAACTTCTGTACGTGGGAAAGGTCAGTTATAGAGAATGTACAGTCATGCTACAAAATATTAATTTATAATTTGAGTTTTTTTTTTTTTTTTTTTAAAGCACTGCATTTACTGAACCTGCTGCTAATGGCTAAAGCATTCACTTCATGAACTTTATGTACTTGAAATGTACGTAATAAATTCAGCATCTACATGACACAATCTGGCTTCAGTAACTGTTTGGTACTAGCAATATATCATTCCCGTTAGTTAAGAGAGTTAGCGGATGTGGGAGCAGCTCTCTCACCCTGGCCTGAGCTCAAAATGTTCTCTGTGGGAGGAAAGTCTCTTTTTTGAGCCAAGAATTTACGTACCAGTAAGTTGGAGAAGAGTTTTGATTCTGAGGCGGAGTGAGCACTTCTGCCTCCCCTCACACCTCATGACCGTGGAGAGACTGATGTCGTGGAACACGGAGGACATGTTGAGACCTTCAGTAATGTTCTGACACGGAGGGCGAAACACATCTACACAGAAAAACATCATAAATGTAAATCATTATTTTGTCTGCCTGTATTGACTCAGGAGCATGCAGTCATACAGAAAGCCTCTGAGTGTGCTTTTTCTGTGGAGTCCCAGTGTGGCTATCATCATCTTGGGTGTGTGCTTTCCTTGGAAAAAAGTCTCCAGCCTCGGCAGCCAGGACAAAAGAAATAAATCATCTGGTTATAGGGAAGAATAAAACATGCAGATATTCCCTCTATCTTTGTCTGTCCTTCACAACATCTTAATTGCTCCTTCACTCAAACCTTTTGTTGATGTGTTCTGCTTAATGAATAGAGTTCAACGGTTTAATCTGACACCCATATACCTGTCAGTGACTCAGTTCTACGGCATGGTTTAAAAAAATATATCAGATATTTATCTTTCATTGCATGTCGAGTGGTTCTGCATTTTAAAGTTTCTCATACCTTGTGATAGATGGGGCATCCTGCTTTCACACCCTCAAAAACGTTTGATGTTGTTCAATAGAATTTTTCGGTATCTCACAATAGATGCAGTTCTGAGCACTGAACAATTTTGTTTTTTAGATAAAGACAATATTGACTCTTGGCAGCCACGCATAATCTTAGGTGAGTTATTGTGCAGAATCGTGCTGTGTGCACGCATGAGTGCAGGTGTGATACAGTAGCCGTGCATGTCTATACTCACAATCTGGCTTGGTCTTGCAGTGAAGGCCCTGCAGGGAGAGAAGATAAAGAGACAGACAAATGAAGCACCCTGTGATTCTCCTCTATGAACTGTTAAACAATAAATGAACTCTGAACAAAGAGAACAAAGGAGCATTCTACATCCTCATTGCTCCTTCGGGGGGGAAGCCCAACCTGTTTTTACCTTTGCTGCGGTCCTGTGAAAAAAATCTATTTCCCTGTGATAATGTATTTATACTACAGTGCAATTATGTGAATCATCAATCCATTCCTATTTGGCAGTCACAACAAGAGTATGTGCTAAGCTGAACCACTATAAGGTTTCACACAGGTGATGCAAGTCGTCCAACAACGTGTATCACCAGGATCATCGAGTGCTATTTGCCAAGGTTCACTTCTAGAGCTTTGTGAAAGACAGCCTTGTTTAATCATCTGCCAGGAAATGCGTGAGCACCACCTGTACCAAGTGATGACTGAGTATGTTTTGACTTGTATGGCGTGGAGCAGGTGCTTCTCGGTTTTGCTGTGTATAAAAATATCTCAGTTGTTCCATGTTTATACTAGTGCTTTATTTAAAAGAAGCATTGTTTTAAATTATATCCTTCATTTTATTCAAAGACCAAGCGGTATTCAGCGTCCCACAAGGTATATGAAGTCATTCACATTACCTGGTAGGTAATGATGATGATGCTTTGAAAGTGAACACAGCTTATGTTTGGGGGTTTTCTTATATTGATTAACGTTTTTGAGCAGATATACTGGCAGGAATTGTGTTATTTTGGTGCATTTGCATCACAGAGAGAAGGGTAGAGCTAAAATATTCACAGTTTCAGAGTCTGTTCAAGTCAAGGAAGAGAAAAGTAAACATGGTTTGTTACCAATCCACATAGACCTGCAGCTGTTTCCTCCTTAGGTTCAAGTAAATGATTACGTAAGGAGCCTGTATGGGATTCTTCAAATGTCAAGTACCCTACAGGAACTAGACAACCGCCAAGTTCCCTTACGATGATCTCAGTTGCCCGTTGCTTGTAGTGTTGCATGCATGTTCATCTTTGCAAAGACGTGTCATTATACAAATGTTTAAGTGAGTCAAGAGGTGAGTCGTGTCTGTGTCAGGAATCGGCTTCACAGCTTGAGTGCTTGCATCCTGATTAAACTGGTTGACTCTTGGTGCCTGGAGAGCAACTGAGGAAATCCAAACTTAAGGTTTACCTGAAAAGGTCTGTCACTAGAAACTGTATAGGAAAAAAATACCGATGTTGAGATTGGTTTCTTTTTAAACAGTTTTTAAACAAGCTGGCAGCAGTGCTTATTGTGTATTTTAGTTGTTATAGAAGTGTTATTGTAAGTGTGGGTGTTTTTCTTTTAACCACTGGAAACAGTATTTTCATTGCTATAGAAATAGAACAGTGTTATTCTAAGTGTGGGTGCATTTCTTTTAACTACTGGAAACAGTATAATAAGGAGGATAAGCAGTATTTTTCCCTGTAGTCGCAGTAGACTTATTCACAACTCTTGTGATGTAGTATAAGAAAATAGGAGTCAAGTGACAACCTGAGTGCAAGTCATGTGATGTTAATGCTTCTAAGGATGCAGATTTACCTGAGAACAGCTGGTGCCACATGTGTCTATCCTCTCCAGTCCTGTGCTTTCTGCTACAGCTCCATTCGGACCCAAACAACAGTGAGACAGCAAGGCAACCCACAGGATCATCTTCAGGGGGCTGCACTGGACTTCTTCCTCCCTTCTGCTTCTCTGGGTTTTGTAATGTGTTATTTTGTCCTCTTGCTCTTCAGATTCCTCTTCTCTTCCTCTCTGGCCGGGCTGAGTGGCGGGGTCAGATGAGGCTCGGCTGGGAGGCTGACAGGTGGTTGGACGGTGAGGAGGCTCTCTTGTATATTTTATCCTGAATGTGATGATATCCAGTGTGTAGTGCTCTGAGGAAGAGCCAGCACAGAGTGGATTTAAATATTCCCTAGTGGAGGCGGAGCTTTGTTGTGACTGGTTGAAGTCATAAAAATCATAGTACACATCCTCTTACCCTCTTCATTTATTTTTTGTAATTAGCAATTATTATATATCATGAACCATAAAAATATATTTGACTGTCATAGCAAAAAAACTGCTATTAAGTGGAAATACAAAATCCCTGTCAACAGTGCATCCCACCCACCCACACACAAAGCACAAGCAGTTAAGTCTCTATTAGGATTAACAGAAAAGAGCAAAATATTTACAACTTACTGAATGCTTTAAAAAAAAAACACTGTCTGTTTCCTGAAAGAAAAGCTTTTACTGTAATTTACTATAAATACATCTTTAAATTCCAATAAATCCAGTTTAATCAGTCAAGTCAAGAGGAGACAAGACTGGCTGAAAGATGATACAAACATGATGTTCAGTATTCATTTTCACCCAGTTCAGTCCTTTATTGAAGGTTGAACACTACAGGGCAAAGTAAAGGAGTGCTGAATGAAAGATAATTACTGGTTGAATTTTGAGATTCAGGAAAAAACAAAATAGGAAGGGGCTGTGGGTACGTGCGTGACGTTTCTTGACATTTGGTTGATATGTCAACAGGACAAATATTTTGTCCAAAGGCATTAGTTTGTTATGATCGTGACCTGTGACATTTAACTCCCCTTTCTGAATAAAGAAAGAACACTTCCTCTTCACTTCATGATTGTACAACATGCCCTTACATGGGCAACACACTGTAGTGTTGAACTTAGCTTGAAGGTTAACTATACCATAGAGTTATATATATATATATATATATATATATATATATATATATATATATATATATATATATATATATATAGACTATAGCAGCTTTAAGTCAATTATTCAGTTTCTTTATCATATCTTTATCATATAATACTGAGCATGAACGTTGCTCAAACCAACCGTAACAACATAATAATTTTCTTCTTGATGAGAGCGTACATGACTTTTAGAGACAAAATGTACTTTTTCAGGGTTGCCACAAATCATCTACAGGAATGTCTTTAGGCAACATCTGAAATTCTTACCACTCTAATGCTGGGAATGAGACAGGGAAGAGGTTGTCCAAATTCAGCTTCCAAGCACTTCCAAGTTAATCACAGGTTATTTGAGGCACTCACTTACAAAGTCAGATCAGAGGCAAACTCACTTCACTTACAGTCAGGTACTGCATTTCTTTTAAATTCCCTGTTGTGCAATGATCAAATGGCAGAACCACAAAGGAGTGGAGACAAGTAAACTGATTATTGCAATAGTCAGTTACAATCATGACCCAAAAACTGATTTTATCTCGTTACCATGGAAAGGACAACTGTTTCATCTCAATGATACACCTTAAAATAATTTTTTAAAATTAAAAAAATAAAACACACTGACAGTGTGTTTTATTTTCAATGTCAAAGTCAATGATATGATGCACACACAAAGTATCAGGCATGTGAGTAAACAATAGGCCATTAACTACTTTGCAGATGGCACTTAGCCCAGCTTGTGATTCTTTTAAGCTTCCTCAATAAAAAACGTGAGGTGACAGAAAATTGTTTGATCCTGTATAAGATCAAAGACAGAGCTATTGACATAAGATGGACCGTTTTATTGTCTTAGTAACTGAAGATGAAAAGAACTGTTTCACATAAGTGGGTTTGGAGTATCTTGTCTGCTCTGTTGGTTGTCTAACTAGCTTTGTGTAATGGCTCTACCTACTGGGACTGTGTGAGTACTACAATACTTGTAGTTTTTCTGTCTCCCTGTCATGACACCTCTCAGGTACATTGGCAGTAGGTTTTTGTGTGATAATAACTAACTTGTAAATATTAGTCCCAACCTTTAATAATTAGCCATGAGTTTAATAGCAAAGTGAGCCCTAAAGTCTGCATTCATAACTGTTGCTAATTCATTCTCATGTTATAGCAGTAAGTGTGCAGTTTTTTATTGTAAGTCATTAATTAGGGATTCCTCCACTGGAATAATATACCATGTGAGTTATAAATGTCAATAAATAGATGGATGAATTAAATGAATTAAAAAGCTAGCTAACATCTGATGCTACATCTTGAATAAATAAATAAAAAAAACATCATATGGACATTTTAACAAGGTTAAAAACTTGATTGTCATCAGAGGGGGACTTTAAGAAATAATAAAGATGACGTTATATTATTTGGAAACGCCCTCGGGCTTAGCCACAAACTCCAAAATTCAGGGAATACGAAAATTATAATCTGTTGAACACCTACTTTTCCAAAGGCAAGTACTTCTTCCATTGTGAGCTTCCTCTCAGATTTCCTCTATAGCCTGTATCACGGATATAGGCCTGACTTACCTTTAACCTGCTGTCAGCTGCTGTAAGCTGCTCATCCTGCTCTGTAAGAATTATCAATCTTTGCTCATCCTGCACTGTAAGAAATGTCAGTCTCACTGAGTCATGTAGCCTTTCCATCCTTGAATTCCTTTTTGGTGATATAAATTTAAACCAGTTAAATTATACATCAATTTTACTTGTTTCCAGTGAAGTGGTTTACTGTTTCCAGAGAAAGAGCTGTTTTAAAGTAATAACCCATCGCTCCTCCTGTTGTAGTTGTTCCCTCAAAATTTCGCCAACAATTGCAATTGGCATATAGCAGAAAAAATGGGATTTATCTCATATCATGTTTTGTACCTTTTATGGTATTTTTATGCTTTTAAACTCGTTTTATAATTGCATCCATATGTCTGGAGACTGTCCATGGAAAATTTTGTTTTTTTGCAGTGTGCATCCGTGAATGCATCACATGACCCGTTAATCTTCAGTGTATTTCCGCGTTCACGACGGCCGAGCTGTTATCAATGACTCTCCATGGGGGTGTGCAGGGTTTTACTTAAAGCATCATTGCTGTTTTCATCGCCCTGGCCTCCGGTTGATGCTGAGGTCTCCGCTCTGAATGAATGAACCCGTGATCATCTGAGGGTTTCCTCCTCCTCCTCCTCCGCCTCTTATTCTCCATCGAGCCTGTCGTCGACCAGCGCAAGCGAGCTGGGGGGGAATTCGGGGAAAGGGAGCCGTGGCGCCACGCACCGGCCGACGGACACCCCGCCGCGACGCGCCAACAACATGCTCACCCGGGTCAAGTCCGCCGTGGCCGGATTCATGGGTGGAATAATGGCCGGGGGCAGCTCCAGCGGTGGGGGCAACCCTGGTTCCGAGTTGCCGCTGAAATTCCCATATATGAGACCTGAGTTCCTCGGCCTGTCCCCGGATGAGATCGAGTGCTCCGCGGACCACATAGCCCGGCCCATCCTCATCCTGAAGGAAACCAGGAGATTATCGTGGGCCACAGGATACGCTGAGTAAGTATCCCCGACGGCTGCTGCCCTCAAAGCGGCTCCTGTTTTCTTTCAAATGTCATCAAAAAAGGTATTTGATATAAAGCATCTTGACTGTCAGTCAGTCTGTGGAGGCCCAGGAGTTGTAGGTGTTCATCCCAGCACTTCACCTGAGAAATGTGCTCATCCTCAGGTTGAAATAAACAAAAGGTTAGAGCTGCTCACTCTCTGATAAATACAAAGCCCAGAGTTGGAGCCAAGCTGCACCTGTTGTGACCTGCATCCATCTCCTGCGTGGTTTTGAATCCACGGGGCAAGCCTTTTGCACGCATCCTCCAAGCGTTTAGTAGCCCACCACATTCAAATCGCGTGCAGTTTAAAGTGATGACGGCAGTCAAGCTGATTTTCACGTGCAAGAAGGTACTACACGCTCTCCCAGCAGCATCAGGGTATTAGTCTACAACTGTGCTCAGTTTATGGCAGGCTGTGTGTCAGTGTGTGATTGCATGTCACCAACCTCTAGATAAACTGTAGCAAACCGGTTCAGCAAGATGCAGCCTCCTGCTCGGGCTGTCCAAAGTCCAGACTGATGACTAGTCTTTAGATGCAGCTAAGTGAGGAGGTTGTTTCTGTCATAGCTGCCTCCATCCGCATCTACATACAGAAGTATAACAGTGAAGCATTTGTGATTATGTAATCATGCCACATTTTGCACAGCAATCTCACCTTTGTAGTGACACTCCTCCACAATCTGATATAAAAACATAGAAAACCCTGTGATACTGATGGTATGCCCCAAAAATAATAACTCACTTTCAAGCGTAGGACAATTGTAAGTCTTGAAAAGCTGCACAAGAATAACTTTTAGCATCATGCTACAGTATGTGTCCTGAGATGTGTTGTTGAAAGCCTTGATGAGTGAGCTGAATATGACATATTGTTTTGTACATACATAGTACCCAAAGCTGTTATGTTTTTTTTTTTTTTTTTGGTGTATTAAAACATGAATGAAAAAAAATCATTTAGTTACTCATTTGTGGCATGATGGAGCTCTTAGGAAACCCTGTCAGTGTGTGGTAGGTGTCTACCTGTGGCCGTAACTGGACATTCATTAACAACTGTAGTGTTTTGCAAGAGGTATCCTGGGGTGCCACAAACAGCAGGGAGCTCTTAACAGATTAAGTGATTCTCTGAAGTTATAATCACCCCGCAAATGTATAATAAATGTACAGGGAGTTGCCGTGTGATACTGATGGAAGGTCAGCAGAACGACCTCAGCTGCTATACGAGAAGGGCAGCGTGACTACGATGACTTTTACTTAAATGTCAGCAGTCAGTCTCTCCTGTTGGTATTTCACCACCATGGTATTTGATATATATACTGTAGCATCTCATTGTGGTTGTGTGTCTGCTGCAGTCGAACACATCAGCTTAAATGATATGACAAACACATAGCAGCTTGCTGCCGCTGCATCCCTTCCCAACCTTGTTAATGTATCACAAAAGTGAATTCCTAGATACGAATCTCTCTCTCCACCCTGATAGCGTGAATGTGTGTCGCTGACATTTCACAATAAGGTACACAAAAGCTCGAGGAGTCAGCAAGGAACAAATCCGGAACTTTGCCAATTAATCAGTATCACATACAGTTATCACATAGTTTGTGAATTACTCTGTAGATAAAGATGAGCAAAGGATGCCACTGATAGTGTTAATGAACCACTGTCTGATAATTGTTCCTAGATATCTGTGAATCTACCACCTTTACTTCCTTACTACTTAAATGTCAGTCGATATATTTGTGTCCTTAAGTAAAGCGGAGCATTATACTGAGTTTCTAGTAAAAACGCATCATAACATTACTTCATGACATTGCTAGTGCAGCATAGTTAATTGCACAAGGCAGAATAAAACACTATCAACATGTTCAGATTATTTAGCACTGAACTATGTTGCATCTTTCCACGCTTGATGCAATTCTGTTTAATTCAAGAACAGATTACATTTGAAAACATTTTAATTTTTGAATCTTGTAAGGTTGCTCTTTCAATGACATTTTTATACTATTAGAAATAAAGGATTTCTTCCTCTCTTGTCAGGCACTGGATTATAATAGAATATTACAGCTAAAGCTTGAGGGATTTGGGGAATACTGAGAGATATTCCTCAATATGTGTCTCGCTCACTACTGTGTTACCCATTTACTGTGAATAACCAGAGTTCTCACTCACACTCAACTCGCACTGACACTCAGCGCTGGCATGAAGTGTCTCTTTGGGACCGGTGTGGTTAATGAGTTCAGCTCATATCAGCATTTATCTGTAATTAAAACCTCCTGTGTTGTCATTACAGCAGCCGTTTTGGCTTTCACCTCTCCTACCTCAAATGTAGTCTCTCAAACTCGCTATTCTTTACTTCCCACAACCACAGATACTCACAACAAACAGGGAATTGATTATCCTAAAACATTTTCTTTTTTTAATTAACAATTTGAAGACAAGTCAGTCATTTCATTAAATCTTTTGTTGAAGTCCCCCTAACCACGATTGTCCAATCATAGGACAAACTAGAATGGCTCTCTGCAGAGCGCAACCCAAACAAGGCCAAACAAACCTAAACATGTCTGTCAGGTCCAGATTATTGTCTGCATCTGCACCAAACTGTACAAAGTCATAGATCTCAAGACCATAAATATGTGTGACTTTTTTACATCAAGATCCATGCATTATTTATTGAGAAATTGAAGGAAGTGTTGAAAAATGCCCAATCTTGCAATGTTAAGGAAAGTGGTTAAAAAATACCTGCATCTGCCTTTTTAATTGGATCTGCACCAAAATTTTTATGGGTTCTTCCCTGATCCATGTCCCATCCCTCCACCAAGTTTGGTGTAAATTGGTTCAGTGCTTATAACAGGTGAAAACATAACCTTGTTGGTGGAGGTAATGACTATAGCCTGTCAACCTACAGTAGAAACCGACCATTACTTCCGAGTCCAAAGAGCATTAAAAAAGCCCTGTTGCATTAACACATCCACTGTGTAGTATTTATCCACTATGTGGAAGTTCCTGGATGCTATTATATCAGAGTGATGGGTAACGTTGGTGGCGCTGTCCTGTTTTTATTGGATTTGAGGACATTAGCGTAGCCTTATGTTAGCCAAACACAACAGGCTCCTGAACCTAAAGACATTTTCTCATGTAAGTGAAATAAGTTAAACATATGGTTAAAAATATAAACAGTAAACAGCTATCCCCTGCCTTGCTAATACATGTAGGCCTATAATCATATTTAGCCGCTGAATTCTTATCAAAAACTGGTGAGGATGATGACTTTTTGCCTACGACATGTAGCTTTATTCTGAGTTTTTAGTACAATATCATGAAGCTTCACTATCTTTGCTTTTGTTTACCCTTTTACAGGGTTTTTGTTTTTAAAGAGTTGAGAGGAAATATTAAAAAGTCAGAGACAACGCTTCAACCGACTGATGGAGCAAACGCTAGCATAGTTAGCTAGCTAGATGCTGATGTCTGCCAGCAACGGTTATTTCAGTGGGCAAAATCGATGGTCCACAGCCAGAACTGAGCAGGTGATTTGTCTAGCTATGTCTCAAAATCAAAGGACCATTGTTTCAAAAAAAGCAAACATTTTTTAGAGGTTAATCTTTCACCATTATCAATGTAAACTGCTTATGCGCCATTTTACTGATGTGTCTCACAGTCCCATTAGAACTACATAAGGAGATATCTAAACCCATCCATTCTGACATTGCATTTAAACTCATATTTTGTATTTTCTTATCTCATTCTTTCAGGTGGTAGTCTTCCAAAAAGTCCTAATCTAGTACTTTTTCTTCAGGATTCTGGTCATGATTGCACTGTTTCTGTATTTAACTTGTAGCCGTTTCGCTGTTATTGTTCCCTTCATGTTCCAAGTTAAACAGAGGCAAAGCTTTCAACCATTGTGCTTCACCAAATAATTATTACATCCTTGGGGCCAATGTCTGGCCCAGAATCTGTGGCTGAGGGTAGAGAAACAAAGATGGCATTAGATGTCTGACAATGGAGGAGAAATTAGGTTTTGTTCCTAATGGGAGGAAAGGTAATTGTTCCGAATGAAACAAAAATTTGATTGGCAGGGAAATAAAATGACTATCATCCCTCCTGCGAATGGTGAAATGAGGACAAATGAGTTGCAGGATTACTCCCAATCACAAGCGCACAATAGCACCAGCTGCACCTTTCATGAAACACAGAAGGATTATTAAATTAAATGCACTGTAGTTATGAAAGATGAGAATTGCTTTTGCTCATAGTTTTTACATTCAGGGTTCAAAAGTTCACATAAACATATTTTTATCACGGTCACTACAATCAGCAGCACATGTTTGTACTCATAGACACAGGTCATCTCATTATGGTGTTTGTTGACAATAGATTAGATGAAGCCGACAAAGGCTTCCTGGACTTGTGTGTATCAACAAGCTCAAAAGCGGTCCATGTGTCATAGCGTTTTATGGCCATAATGACTCAGAGGGCATTTTCCACTGTAATTATGGCTGCAATGGTAACACATTAGGTTTGAAAGCAGAGTTGAGTAATCAGAGTGATATCCAGCCCCCTGGACATAATGGCTTTTATACTATGCATGCATGATGAACAACACATTATAACCAAAGTAGTGCCAGCTTTAGCTTAGGAGCTTCCTTAATAGCACAAGCCATGGCAAACAGTTTTTAAACACTTTCTTTTAATGCACATTGGTTGTTCTAAAGAAGGGGAAATATTGTTTGAAATGACTTACCATCAGTGTCCCTATTATTTTCTTGATTTGATGGTTTGGTCTGTTAAAGCCAAAAGGTGCAGTCTTCTGATAGCTTGTTTTGTCTAATGTTGCAAAACCCAAAGGTCAACAGTTCTTTGTCATATAAGAATAAAAAATGCTGCACACAAGATGATTGGCATTTTTACTTGAATAATTACTTTGTTGATCAACTAATCATTTCAGTTGTATAGGTGGGGCACACATTCATGGTTTCAGAGGCTCTATGGACTTTAATAAGATTTCAAATAAAATGTAACTTTTTAACACCGATCAGACAAGAGTGTCATAAGAATACACACGCAAAAAAACTCAACTTGAAAGGGTTCTTCGCAGCTTTACACTGTCAGATACATGGGCCTTTATTAATGTGGTCTCCTCCCATTTAACCACTGCACATTGTGAAGATGACAAGGATATTCTTTCCAGCACTGTCCCTCCACTTCCATCATCTCTGTCTTGAAACCCAGATGGTGTCCAGTCAGGTGCAACGGACAGCAACACGAGACTTTCAAACTAATTATTCAATTTGAGCAATACTCAATTTTATCTCTCTTGCTCCTCGTGCCTCTCTTATATTAATGTTTTTATTTTACACACAACATGAATATAAGAAATCAGAACAACAAACATTTGCTATGATGAATAAATAACAGCAGAAAGTCTAAAATATATTTCAAAACACATAAATGCATATATTCTTACATACATAGGAACTTAGACACACATGTACATGCATGCACTCTCACTCTGCTCTCTTCATTGTTCATTGTTTTTTCATGAAGCTCTTTCTGTCTAGGGTTAACAAGCATTTGAGGCTAAGAACCAGACAATGATGCTGCCTTGCAGAAAACATCCAACAGTCTGCGTCTATAAATAGACATGCCAATTTCTCAACTCACAAACACAGACATGCACAACAGCCTCTGGAGATGTCTGTCGGACTTGTCAGTCTCATTGGAGCTGTCGTCACAATCGCACCATCTTCGCCAAGTATTGGAAGCCCTATCACATCAGCTGTCATTAGCTATTGTTCTGAGGGTTTAGTGAACTTTGAGAAGGCCAGTAAAAGCTTTAGTGCTGCAAATTTGTTTAATTTAACACAGAAAAGCTATGTGTGTCATTTTTAATGCAGGAATGTTTACTCAGTTGAGTAAACAGGAGTCCTAAGTAAGCCATGCTAGCAGCTCTGTGAGGCTTATCTTAGGCTAAGTACCTTTGAACGAATTGCTAACATCAGCATGATAACATGGTCACAATGCTGACAATGCTAACATACTGATGTTTAGCAGTTATGATGTTCTCCATGTTTGTTATCTTAGTGCGTTTGTGCTAAACACAAAGTATAGCAGAATATCTAATGTTATTAGTTTTACAGGTTTTCGGTCATAAACCAGTCCAACATTGCCGTCCCAAGATAGATATTAAGGAGTCATTCCAGTGTTAAGACTCAGTGTTTATGATTTTGAAAAGTTTTAGCCAAGCTAAAAGATAAGCGTATATGCATCTAAATCAGTATTTCCTGGTAGTGTGTAAAAGTCTGGAGAATCATCATTTTGATCATGATCATTCTAAACCCTGGACTGTGTATGGGTGTGCACAGGTTCCCCTTCCAGACTGACCATGTGTTTTGTCCTTTCTTCATGCAGACACATGGGGGATGCGTTCATACATAAATGCTAATTCAACATGTCAAAATTAAATCCCCCTTTCAGTACCATGGATAGTGCCACCTGGCCAGGCCTGACTTAGATTTCAATATTTAATAAAAAATGAAATACCACATGCTGTTAACATAAAAATACATAGGCTATTGCAAATGGAAAAAGTCCATGTAGGCCGTCCGACCAATGGTGTAACGACATCACTCACTCACGAAGGAGTTCCCAAATGTAGAGCTGGCCTGTGGCCTATCAGCCCATAAATTATAAAAAATTAAATTAAACTGTCAACTAAATAGATAAAACTCGACAAATCCAAAGTATTAGAACATTTCTGTGACTTTATTTTTTGTGGTCAAAACATTCTGGGAGCTACACATATGTCTTTGACTCATTACCTGAGTGTACTGGCCATAGCCATGTTAACAGTGTGCAGTCACAGCACAGTTAAAAAAAAACTAAGATAATTGTTGGGCATTTTCTTCATATATCACAAAGATTCTGGGCAGTGGATAACAGGTAGCTTCCTGTTCCACAGGAAGACAAAAGTGGCAGAGCAGGAAATAAAGACATCATATTATGTTTATGAAAACCACATAGTTACTGTGTGGTTGGCCTTAACTGTTACTGGGTCATCGCATCATCTCTCTTTGTGGTCTGTCGTCTGCCTCCTTAGATGAGGGACAAATAAAGCTGAACATAACCCCACACACAAACACACACCTGTGGGCGTGTATGTCCAGTCTCACACACAAACAAAGACACACTAATTCACCCAGAAGCGACTGTCCCGAGGCATCAGGACACTCCCAGCAGAGCAGCACCACAAACAAGCGCTTACCATTTGATCTTCATCGGGAACATGAAACATACGAAGCCAGCTGCTTCACTAGGTGAAAAGAGAGAAACCTCAGGCTGTGGCTCTGACTAATTGTTGTGATCCTGCAGTGAGCCATAATAACCATGAAAGACTGCAGCACCGTTTCATCCGATAAAAAGCATCTGAGGTCGGCTTTCATTCAAACGCTTGTTCCGGACCACAGCAGACTGACTAATCACAGCCATTGGTGCATCTGTTGCTTGTAGCAGAATTTTAACTTGAGAAATAAATGCCAAAAGTATATTGGCAAATATATTTTTATGTAAGAGGACGCCTGAATGGCTGTAGCCTAAAATATGACTCAGACTATATATATACCATGCTCACTCCTTTCCCTCCTCCCACAGGGTGATTAACGCTGGTAAGAGTGCGTTGAATGAGGACCAGGCATGCTGCGAGGTGGTAGTGGCCAGAAGAAGGCCGATGAGCTACTGCCCTCCCTCCACGCCCAGCAAGACCCCCACCGCCAAGAGACGCAACTCCCTGCCCAACGGAGAGGGACTCGGGCTCCGCGTGGAGCAAAGCAAGCCGGGAGAGGTGGGTGTACACATAAACACAAACAAACACTTGTTACGCCCCACCTTTGTGCGGCCCTATGGGGTGAACAACACACCTACCAGTGACCCAAATAAGACTCACAAGACACCTCTAAAATAATGAGGGTTGTATTTCTGAAGGTTTTTCCTTACTTATAGTGTGTTATATAGGTTTGCGTGCATGTAAATGGTCTCCAGAGTCACAAGGATCGACGTTTACATCAAAGAGAGTAACTCTGTCAGGGTAAAAACACAATTTTCCTCTTTGTATGAAACGCCTCGTTGGGGGTCCAGACATCACTGGTCCTATTGAAGTCAATACTTCTCTTGGTGCTGCCCACCTGCAAGCTTGGCTCACCCCCCACACAAGGCACAGCACATAACTACTTATGGTGAAGACTTTTCATTAGTTTTGTTACCATGCTGAAAAGACTTAATTTCTTGTAGAAACCTACTTAATTTTTCCAATGTTCTCCACTGCTCCAAACATTATAGTGTGAGCCTGCATTTCAAGGAGGACTGCTTCAGAAACCGCGCACAGTTAGAAGCTTCATTTTCACAACGGTTATTTCTGTATTTCACACTTGATGTGGCCGAACAGGGGACTCAGCCTCACAGCCTGTCGCTCTGCATTGTTATGATCATGTTAGTAAGAAGCAGCATAGAAAAGATATTAAAACGTTTGTCAGTGTTGACATGCTGTACCTCGTTAGCGCAGATAAGTTATCCACAGTTTAACCGCTGAGTTCATTTTTCAGTAAGTATGCCCACTACGTTAAATTCATTCAGATTTATGGCATTGTAAACCAGTAGGAGGTAAAGCGGTGGAGGCTCCCTACCTGACGACTGAATATTATTTATATTCCTTTAGTCCGGAAGTGTCCATACATAAAAAAAATCTAAAGGGGTTCTTATAGAAATATTCCAATTTATGTAATTTATGTAATATTGTCATCCGAAGTTTGTTCACACAAGATGTGGTCCTCTTTAACATAAATATGCAAAAACACCAGAGCCTTTAACCCTTCATTCCCAGGCCAGGTGCATCTCATGGAGTAATCAGGAACAGCCTGGGCGGAGCTACAGGGGAGACAGTACCACCAACACATGCTGCCATAACACACACAATTGAATGTATAATTATATGTACACAGGCTATATGCAGGGTGCACATATATTGCAGTTTTGTACACAGGCATACACAGGAAGCAGTTACCTAACAGTTGGAGTTCATGTTCACATTAAAGCCCCTAAATGTGGTTAAATCTCTTTAACATGAAATATTCCCTTCTAAATGCACAATTTAAAGAAGAGGAATAGTTTGACATTGTGAAAAATATGCTTACTAGCTTACGTGCCCAGAGTTAGACGAGAAGCTCGATGCCACTCTCACATCTTTCTGTTAAATAGGAAGCTATAGCTAGGAGACAGTTAGCTTAGCTTAGTATAAAGACATGGAAACATACATAAGCGAGTAACAAGAAGAGCTCGTGGTTTTACACTGGGATGTGTATTCGAATTTGTACAGATTAAACACGTGAGATATAATTTGTATATTATTGAGCTCACGGGTGCTTGGAGGCACAGTTTCCAAACTTGGCTAAGCTAACGAGTCTGCTAGCTGTAACTTCATATTTAGGTGTCTACATGAAAGCGATCTTTTTCATGTGACTCTCTGTCGGTTCATAGCAAGCATCAGCTGAAAACAAGACTTTATTTGATAAAGAATGTGTATTGAAGGTCAGGTAATACCAAGCAGACAAAGGCCTGAGAGAGAGCCTTGTGCTGTTCCTCCCTACAGACAGACATGAAGAAATGAGATGGACAGAATGAGTCATGATGTCTTCTCCTGGGTCTCGCTTCTCAATAATGACTCACGCGTACCACAAGTTCAACCAGCAGCATTAGTTCACCTTTATCTAATCAAACTATTAGAATAATAAAATAAAAAAAGACGTTATCTTAGCTGTGTATGGTGTGATGAGCTGGAGGATGGTTTCTGTATTTGTGATGCTTTACACATAACACAAAAATGAAACTTAAAACACTGTCTCATTACTTGACTATGTGTTTAGTCACTTATTTGACCAAGGGAGAGACCTCAGCTAAGTTTCCATCCACGCCCTATTTCCACTGTATTAAAGTACATTCATTGTTTTATATTATCTGGGTGTGGTGTAAGTTTAGAGCCAAATTTCTGGAAAGGCATGGAAATGCTCTTTCTGTATGTGTGTGTCGGTAGATATTAGTCTGAGATGTTTTCCAGTGACACTCTTCTGTTAAACTGGAACAGCACTGGTGAATTTGGCTCTGGTTGCTGATCTTCCTGTAGATCCTCTGCATGAAAATTGCAATTTTTTCCCTGAAGAGCTTAAAAAATTATAAACCCATAATTTTGCTGCTAATTTCCCGTGTTTCTATGCACTGATCATTCTATATAAAATAAATAAATATTTTGTATATTGTGTCTACAGGACAGTGAAGGACTGGTATTCCACTACTGGGCCTTGTTTGATGGTCACGCTGGTTCAGGTGCGGCGGTTGTCGCCTCCCGCCTGCTGCAGCACCACATCGCCTGCCAGCTCCAGGCCGTGATTGAGATCTTGCGCAACCTGGCCTACCCACCTCCCACTGTGCTGGGGGAAGAGCCTGACAACAACCCCTACCTCCAGGGAAGCATCCCAGGCCCTCACCGCGCCCTGACCCGGGCTGCTTCGCTGCGCGGGGCCGCAGGCGCTCCTGGTTCCCCGTGCAGCACGCCGCCGCCGCCGCCTCGCTTCTTCACAGAGAAGAAGATCCAGCACGAGAGCCTCGTGATAGGAGCCATAGAGAACGCCTTCAAAGAGATGGTGAGAGACAGCTGCAAAGTCACGATGTGCAGTATCTGAATCCGCTCATCCTGATCGGTCCTGAAAGCTTTCACACTCACTGGGCGTCACTCTGTCATGGATCATTACTTAACATTTGGATTTTGGCTGATGCTTTTATATAGAGAAATGTCCTGTGAAGGTTGCAGAAAAGTTTTCATTATCTTCTTGCAGGGATCAGTTGTCTGACCTCACAGTTACAGACGAGCCTATCATCAGCATTTTTACCACCTGTGTTTTTACGGCCTTTATTCTAAGTTCCGCTCTAAAAATATGCACATTATGTTTTTTAGGTCGTGTGATAGGTGTGATTGATAACACTAATGGCGGCTGTATTCCTATTACAGGAACAAGTCGAAATATCTGGCATGAAAAAAAGTCTGTCTGTCTTACTCACTTTCATGGGTCTGGTGACATTTTTCCCACGGCCTTGATCAGTTTCATTCACTCAAAATGCAGTGATATAATTAGTCAATTAACTGATTATGACAGCAAATTAATCTGCGACAATTTTGATGATCAATTAATGTTCTAAGTAATTTTTTATGCAAAAAAAAAAAAAAAAAAAAAAATTCCAGCTTCTCAAATGTGAATATTTGTGAGCTTCTTTAGCCTTTCTCGACAGTCTGTTGAATATCATTGGGTTTGATGAGATAAAACAAAACATTTCAATATGGAAGCAGCTTTCTGACATTTTCTTTACAGCTAATTAATCGCCTTAAGAAACACAGATGATAAAAGCGGCTCTACACAATTTGCTCTCTGTAGTCTGTACTGACTTTCACCAGCTTTGCTTTGAAGATGAGGCACATAAAAACATGGCAGAGGTCAGGATTAAGCAATAAAATGGGGTCAAAAAAGATGAGTCGCACTTGAGATGTTCTTTGTAGTTGACTTGGCTTTAATCTGCTGAGATGCATCTTCAGTCCTTGAGTAATTATCCTTTTTAAATGCCGTATAATTAAATAAAGCGGACCTCTCCACGAGCGTTATACTGTCAGTTGGATAAAAATCCTCACAACAGCTCAATTGAAAGACATGGAGTCATCTCACTTGTCAATCAACACTTAAACGCATCACATGTAAATTAAATGTTTCTGCAGCACCCACATACAGCACACCACCATTGTGTATGCAATAAATATTTACATGGATACCGAGCAGATATGGAAATTTAGATAGAAGATGGAGCCAACATATGCATGTAAGTACAGAAGCTCCACCAACACACACACACTTTGCAGAGATGCACACGGACCACAACCTTAAGCATCTCTGTTCACAGTTTATTTAGACAAACTGGCATCTGGCGTCGAGAGAGCTGGCTTATGAAAAGATGGCTCCTGGCTAAATACCACTCAACCGTACACATTAGACCGTGGATTTCTGTCGCAGCAGCATCTCGCTCAATATGTCTCAAATCATTTGCTTTTGAATCAAAGGCGTTTAAGGAGAAATAGTCACAGGAAATCGACTCTTGTGTCTTCCCAAATGAATCCAAAAAGAATGAATTAACGCTCCGAAACGGAACGGATTCTTTTATACCGTTCAGTTGCGTGTGTTTTCTTGACATTTTCCGTCTCTTCTTTGTATTGTATGCTTCTTTGAAAGTGCTTTGATGTCTTTATAGAGATGTCTTTATAAGCCAGTGTATGCAGCATTACCACTAGATGGCAATGGAAAGCAGCACACATTGTTCGAGCTGTACCCTGTGGAACCCAGACAAAAAAAAAAAATCACTACGAAAGCTCTTTTAAGATCAACCCCCGTCACCTTTTCCATTTTGTGAAAAGAAACAGTCTTGCACTTGATTTGACATCCTTTGTTGAAGACGATCGCTGCGTCAGTTAAAGCTGTGGCCTCTGCAGAAAGAAATCCACCTGCGGGAAAAAAGCTGCTCAGCAGAGAGCTCTGTCTGCAGGGTTTCTGCACAGACCTGGAAATCTGGGAGAAATTCATGTGATTATGTCCCGGTCGTATTAAAATAGGGACAGAAATAGCATATAAGGAGGAGTTTAAGTATAAAAACTATAAATATTTATTACAAAACGAGCAGAAAAAGAACTGCACTCTTGACTGTGTGCACTTGTACAGCCAGCACAAGGCTCCTTAAACCCGGAGTCAAGATAGAAACCTTCTCACATATCACTGTCTGCATTATTCATGCACGACGGGCACTTGTTTGCCGACACACGGTCAACAAGAGGTTCAGGTTAAACCGATCGATAGTTACAACCATGCCCACGCATCATCTGCCTTTCTGAAAAGTTGATCAAATTTTATCAGCCTTGCCTCTCGCTCACTGTCTGTCGGAGTTACTGAACAGAAAAAGACACAGACCGTGGATTTAAACTCTCCTTCTGCCTGCGTGGGCGGCTGACAGTGCGGGTTTTGTTTTTAATGACCTTTTTGTTTTTGTGTCGTCATCTTAACTGATGCTTCATTAAAGAAACCGTCTCCTCCCCC
>NW_019524449.1:302317-426692 GCF_002814215.2 Seriola lalandi dorsalis | reverse complement strand
GCCCAGATCGAGAGGGAGAAGCAAGTGTATAACATCACAGGAGGATGCACGGCTCTCACCGTGGTTTACCTGCTAGGAAAACTATACGTTGGGAATGCAGGTGACAGTAGGTGTGTGTGCTCATCCCTTCTAAATGAAATGGTTTGTGAAGGACGCAGGGTTAATTACACTGCAGTGCACCCGGGGGCTCCCAAAGACATAAAATGGAAGTGCACCTACATGCTGGGGCAGAGATAGGAGGTGCAACTAATACAGCTGCTTGTTCTTTTTGATTGCACGGTTGCGTGTGCAAAAGGTTACGTTACTTTTCCGACTTTTTCTGCAGGGCTATCATTATCAGAAACAATGAGATCGTTCCCATGTCAACAGAGTTCACGCCAGAATCAGAGCGACAGCGACTCCAGTTCCTGGTAAGAAAAACATACCTCTACGTCTTCATGCGTCTTCTGTTGAAAGTGTTATAATATAAGTCTTGACAGATATGCTATGAGGTTAGTCACACAGTGTTGTTGTTGGCCGTGGTTTCTCACTGTGTTCGCACGACAAGCAACACACTCAGCGTGGCATTTGAAGTCCGTCAGTTTCCTGTAGAGCTGTGCAACAGGGGAAATGCAGCCAATGTGAGGATGCGCAACAAGCTCATCAGCTGAGAATAGATGGCTGTGACTGACCTTTTTATAGACAGTGACTCAGACCTCTGCAACTCCATGTTTTTCATTGAATTAATGAATAAACATGTCAAAAGTGATGTTCAGACAAATGCTCAGAACTTCATCAATGTACGTTTATTCGATTACTGTACTTTGGTACAAATTTGAAGTACTTTTACGATACGTTTCATCTCTGTTCTGCCACAATTTAGAAGGAAATATTGTGCTATCCAGCGATTTGATGATTGATCAGGTCATGTAGAAATTCCAAGCATTTCCTGGTTCCAGTTTCTGAAACGTTTGCTCCTAATGATTTTAATCGGTTTTGGAGTAAAGGTTGAACAAAGCCAATAAAATAGTTAAAAATGGAAACAATTAACCAACTACAACATCAAATAGCTGCTTACACATTAATATATAACAGTATAAGAGTCACAGGAGACATTTTACTTTGAATACATTTTCCTGATTATACTTACAAACTTTTACTCAAGTAACATTCAGGACTTTTACTTGAGTGTTTTTACAGTGTGGTGCTTTTACTTCAGTAAAAGTTCTGATCTTCTTCCACCACAGAGTTAGAGTGAAGTAGAGCCTGACAAATACTTTGACACAGCCACTTATGCATAAAACCTTGAAAAAAAAACTTTTGTTTATGTTGTGTCTAGGTTTAAAAAGAAAAAGAAAAGTGACCAATCTATTGTCAGCAGAATTTTAATTCTGCAATATCATATCTCCAGACTGAGTGAAGTGACAAAGGGCAAAAAACCAAAGTGACGGAAAATGATTTTCATTTTATCTGCAAATCTGCCACACATTTAGCCGCTTGATTGACTCGAGGACCATCACTGTCTGTCCTCCAGGGTTTCATGCAGCCTCACCTGTTAGGAAATGAGTTCACGCACCTGGAATTTCCCCGGAGAGTTCAGAGGAAGGAGGTGGGCAAGAGGATGCTCTACCGAGACTTCACCATGAACGGGTGGTAAGTCCCTTCAGTCTCCCTCGGTCTCTTTAATTTTCTCTCTTTTACACACTATTTTCACTGAGCAGACGAAACACTTGAAGATGGCAGACTCCATATCCACAAGAAAAAAGCCTGCCTTACTATGAATCATACCTGTCAAGTTAAGATGTGAAATGAAACCTGCTAATTTTCTGGGATTGCAAACCCCACAACCCCCCACTCCAGCTGCCTCCACTTTAAATGAAACAATAATCTGAAAACTATTTCATTAGTGGTGTGAATCCCTGCTTCTCTCTCTCTCGTTTTCCCTCCTTTACTGCTGCTTAAACTCTTCTACACAGTGAGAGCTGAAGAGACCGGCTGAGAGCTAATGAGGGAGCAGCCTAACCTGATATGATATGATGATACAGCAGAGATGGTTCTGTATGTGCAGTGTTATGTGGGTTAGCCAGGCACCATGCTGTTTAACTGTGGCTGCAGTGGAAGCTAGTAATGAGATGTGCTTTTACTGACACACTCACTCTCGCTCACCGACACACAGAGGCGCACACACACTGTACTGTGTGTATTGTGGTGTGTGATATATATTTCACGATAATGCCGCTCCCTCTGGAGCCAGCCAGGATGTGCCACTGCTCTTATATCTCTCCGCATCGATGCAAGGAAGTAGTTTGGAGTAATTTTATATGTTGTAACAACAGGACATGGTATTGTGTGAACATTTTTATTGCCTGTGTAGATACCATATTCAGCTTTTGCTACGTATACTAAAATTATATTTGTTTGGCTATTTGGATGCAGCGGAAAGGAGCAGTAAACAACACTGTCATCAACTGTTAAGCTAGCAAACTTGTTAGCAAACATCTGCTTATTTATACAGACGAAGCAATATTAGCATTTATTTTGAGCTGTATTTCTGTCCATGTGATACATTTAAGTTAATTATTCACACTCCTTTTAGCTTGGTTTTCACTTTGAACTAACTCCTGAGAGAAATATGTGGTTCTTCAGTAGCTAAATGCAACAGCTAGCCGTTAACTCTTTCTCCTGTGCTGTTTGGTGCTGGGCAGGTGTACAGTGGGTTTATCAGAGCTAAACTGCTGTTTTGGCTGCAAACAGATGCCTGCTACATCTAGAAACAATGCTGGTGAGGTTGAGAGTGAGAGTAAATCAAAACAGTAAAGTTGTGGGACATAAAATCAAAACAGTTAGCCTAAAGATGCTAAAATGGGCCACAGAGCTGAGGGAAACTGCAGAGTTGGGTAATAGTTTTCTGTGAGTTTATCACTATTACAGACCATTGTTGATATAGAAATATGATGATAATTTTTTTTATTAACAAGCCAGACCTCTCAAATGTTAGGTATTGTCCAGCTGCCGAACAAGATATATGCATAAATAAACACTAGGACATTTTGTTTTGAAATTCAGAAATAATATAATAAAATCATAAGTAAACAAGATTCTTAACAGGCATTCAATTGCAGCCCTCTGGACTTGACATTATTCAATAAATTAGTGAGGCTAGACATAGCCTTATAACTCGGCTATATTATTCTCTAATCTCCTCATCTTGAAATTTAGCCTGGGCCCAAACTGAGGCAGCGGGAGAATCATTTTGAGAGATTTGAGAAAGCCAAGAGACTAATGACTCTGCTTTTGGCTACTGTGGCTTGTTTATTAGAAGCAGCTCCTGCCGAGGTGCCCTTGAGCAAGGCAGTATTCGTAAGGAGCTCCTTAAGGGGCCTGACTGCTCATCAGAATTTCTCAGAGCTGAAGGCGATATTTGCAAATTGCCTGTTTTGTCCAGCCAACAGTTGAAAAGATATTCAAACATAAACCAGAGAAAATCAATAAAGCTTCAAACAGTGAATGTTTGGCATTTATGAGTTTTTTTTTTTTTTTTTTGGAAGATCAACTCTGTTGATTTTTTAACTTTTTTAACTCTGAAATGCAGAGTAGGTGATACTGAAAATGAGCGTTCTCATTCAGCGGCGTAAACACATAAATCTCTCTGAGAGATATAAAGTTTGACGAGCAGAGATGGAAGGGTGGCTGATAGATGGAGAAGCTGTGTCTCCACCTCACCAGCAAAAAGGCACAAAGCCAAAAAAGCCAGACGGAAAGAGTGACGTTGTGTTTGGGTTGCGAAGAGTACACATCTCAGTTTGAGGCAGGTAAATGGGCAGCGAGACGCAGACTGACAGACGGGGCAAACCCCGGTCAGATACGAAGCTGTTTGAAGTAGTTGATGTTCTTCACTGACTGGTGACGCCAAGTCTAATCTAGCTAGTTTAAGTACATCAGCGTCAGCCATGGAGTCTTATAGCCTGACATCAAAGCTCCATTTCTAAGTGTGTTTTCAAATCTTCTGCTTCCACTTGTGCACTTCTGAACTTATTTTTTGTTGTTGGCTTGTGAATTGGAAGATCCCCCCCCCTTGCTTTCTCTCACTAAATTTTTCAGCAGCAAAGCACTTGTTATTGCACTCCAGAGAAACACTCTTGCATTGAAACGCAGGCTAAATCAAAGTGTTGGTAACCTTCAGGAAGAACGTTGGTCGCTTTGTTTTCTACTTTTACGTATTTGAGTAAACATCCTCCATTATTTTTTATTCAAGTGGAAGTGCTGTGGAGTTTGAAATGATGTTGGCTTTTTATCGCACAAGGAGGGTCCTAACGAAGAGATGCTATCAAGTTGCATCTTGGGAAGTGTATTTTTTAAGCCTCGTCCCATACTAGGGAGTAAAATACTAAATGTGACGGTATATCCGCTCCTGCTGCACCAATTCCTTTTAAAATGTACTCTGGGAAGCCCCCTAGTTTTTATGAATGTTCAATACTAAGTTGAATTTCAAAAATGGAAGACAGCACAAGGAAATTGATGCATTCATACATGGACATGATTTTAAAAGCAGCATAGTTGATTATTTTGGGTTCTTTGGTGCAGCAGAGCAAGCTGTAATCACAACACTGACACATTGTCACCTTATAAAGTTGTTGTGGCTAACAAGTTAGCTAATATTACAAATTTTGACCTCCAGCACACATGATGCAACATTTGCATTCATGTGGTCGAATTTCTGGCCACCCAACAAATGATAGTAGAATAGTCTCTTTTCTTGTAGTTCTATTTTTGCTCCCCACCAACTCCATATAGAGAAATATTTGCTGATTCTGTTCCACTATGTTCCCCAGCTGGATGCTAACTTTGTCTGTCTGTCCCGGTGCGGGTAAGGCTGGACCCAAATGCAGCCAACACACAGGAATGAGGTGCAAAAAGTTTATTAACTGAAGAACTTACAAAATGGGTGAACCGACAGAACAGGAAACCGAAGCACGAGGGCACACAAGGAACAACAACCGGAGACACAGGGGATACCACAGCCGACATGAACAGGCAACATGAACAGGCCGAGGACAAACCAGACATGAACAGACAAAGCGGAGCATAGAGACTATATAGAGACAAGGGAGGCCAGGGTGATTGAACACAGGTGAAACACATCAGGGCGGGGCAGACAATCACCACACAGAGAAACAGGACCAAGACAGGAAGTAAAAACATTAAGACACACAAAGAAACCAACTACAAAATAAAACATGAAGTGACAAAATCCAAACAAACTAACAAAAAGTGTCTGCCGTTTGCCATGGCAGACACTTTTTGTTAGTTTGTTGACACTGTCTGCAGTTCAGTGCAGGGCATGTGGTGTACAGAAAAGTTTATCAGAGCATTTGTGCTGAAAACAGCTGCCAGGTGCAGCTGGTGATGGGGTGTAAGAGTGAACCAAAAAAAAAAAGGAAAACTGCGATCCCTGAAACCAAAATAAGGAACTTAAAGAAGTTAAAACACTGCAAACTGTAAAGTCAGACAATTGATAGTTATGTTAGTTTGTTACTACAAGCGACCCCTTTCACATTACACATAGTCATTTGATTTATGGTTAATATTCAATATTCATATTTCTCATCAATGAAAAGAATGATCATGATATGTGTGTCTACATTAGCAAACGCGGTTCCCTATGACATAATGAGAGGGGGAAGTAAGACAAAAAAGGCCCGGGTGGCAGTTGCCTTTGTTTGTGTTACATCTGGATGAGCAAATGTCTCCCAGAGCTGACGTGACAGAGAAAAGAGGGTATAATTAAAGAGACCTCCGAAGTTTACATATGCTCTTCTCACTCCACTGTGCACCTCTTTTTCAAAGTGTCTGTGTGTGTGACTGTCTTGATCTTCTTTTCTGTTCTCAAACACAAGGGCGTACAAGACCATTGAAGATGAAGATCTCAAGTTCCCACTAATATACGGTGAAGGGAAAAAGGTAAGTGTGTGTGTGTGTGTGTGCCTGCATGCGTGCGTGCGTGCGTGCGTGCGTGCGTGTCCACTCCAACCCCTGAACATGTATCTGGAATTCAAAAGTGCAGAGAGAAAAGTAAATCACTCAGTCTGTCTTTGTCAGTCTGATATTCAAACACACACACACACACACACACACACACACACACACACACACACACACACACACACTCCATGCCTGCTAGCTACCCAGAGAGTGGGCAAACACTTGGTCTCTGATGTGCAAGTAACACGCTGTGATTGTGTGTATGTCAATGTACACCCTCAATAGAAGACAGAGGAGACGGTCCATCCGTTTCACTCCAGTAGCCACTTCTAATACCCACACACACACACACACACACACACCACACATGCGTTCGGATGGACACACACCACTCGGGAGATGACAGTCGTCTCTCTGAGCAGTGAAGTTAATCCCCACTCGGACAGCAGGGGAGAGATGAGGAGAAGAAGAAGAAGAAGAGACCGAAACTGAAAACACGCCACAAAATAAATTGCACAAAACGCTGCAAGTTATGTCAGTTTGTTTCATATTTTCAATCAGTTTGGTTTGAAGCAAAGAGAGACGTAACAAGTCCTCATCAGAGAGGGAAAAAGCTTCTGTCGACCACATAGCGCCAGGTTTTGAAAATTAAAGGAATACAAAAATAACACTGCTGAGTTTCAGTGCCCTTAGGACACTTCACAACACTTTTAACTGCCTCACATACAGTGATATTTGTTGTGCAGATCCTTTGTGTACTGTTGCTTAGCAAACCACCTCCTTTAGTGTAAAGTGTAGTGAACAAATCTGTGTATTCGAAGGAGGAATAGAAACATGCACTGTTATGAGAGATCAGCCTGTTTGAGATGCTGCTGGTAAATACAGCAGGTATGATGAACTGTAGTTTTACATGGAAACTCTCAGTCACTCTTATTCTAATGGACTGATACCAAAAACCTGACGTTTACTCCTGATGTTTTCAACAGATGTGAGATTTTCCCCTCCGTCAAACTGCACCATAAATATCCCAGTTTCACATATAGGCATCTGTGTTTACCCATGTATCCATTGAATTAATAAACTAGTACACCAGCTGTATGTTTTACCCCCCCCCCCCCTTAAAATGCAAATCTATATTGGCACACGCTGTACAGTGAGCAGTTGTCACTAGCTCCACCGCCTACGCATGTTGTACACGGTGACAGAGACCATGTTTACATCCATATGTTCAAAGACGGGCTGTGAGTAAACCAGTCTCTCTTTCACAGGCTCGGGTGTTGGCCACCATCGGTGTGACGCGCGGCCTCGGTGACCATGATCTCAAAGTTCACGACTCCAACATCTACATCAAGCCGTTCCTTTCCTGTTGCCCTGAGGTAAGAGCCACGGTGCTGCTGCAAACAGCTCGCTGTCTCACATTCAGTCACTGAAGAGATGAAGAAAATAGTTTGAAAGTTTAAAGTCTTGACTGTCTAGTTTACGTAACATTTATACACATTTTAATTTGAGCTGTATCTGTTTTAGTAAGTCCCAGTGTAAGAAATAATTCTACCATTTGGAAAATGTATATTTGCTGTGGAAGGGACAGCTTTATTTCTTTTGTAAAATTTGCCTTCCTTTGTTTGCATGTGGGTCACATAGCTGAGTCCAGCCCCTGTAACTTGTGAACCTAATGATCCTGTCCTGTCTCTGGTGCTCGGACCAGTCAAGAACACATGTAGATATCAGGTTACGCCTGCGGTCAGCCTGTGCTTCATTTTGTCATGCTAGGTTTTCCAAACACATGGGATTGTGGGCTAACATGTCAGCATCTATCTCCTTGAACCCACTGACCCTCGGACTCAAGTTGTTTCCCGTAGCTGGTACAATTCTTACAAAATCCCATGTTGCAGATGTTTCCTTTCTTCTTTCCTCCGTCTCATTTAGTTTTTTCTTGCCAGCCTCAACTCCTTACCTTGTTATGTGTCATGACTTCAGTCACATGACTCAGCCCCGCTTTTACCCCTGTCGTATTTGCACCGCAGTCACTAGAAGTGGCATTTTGCTGCCTCTCTGTCTGAACCAGGTCCTCTGCAGAGGAAGAATTTGAGCTCACCTGTCTGACTGTCTGGCACTGGTTTCAAAGCGCTTTCATCTCCTGACGTAGTTCATCTTACAGAGTTTTGCATTTTTTCCTCCCAGAGCTCTCTGCTTGATCTTTAATTCATTAATACCCGGGTTCATGCCAGGTTCACATGGAAGACTTAACTCCTCTCAGCTCTTTGTGTCTCCGTCTGTGTGCGTCTCTTTCTCCTGCAAACACAACTCTCACCAAAGTCTGTCAGTGAATGAAAATTGCATTGAGCTCATTAAGTTGTGAAAATGATAGATCAGTGTAGATTTCAGTGTGGATGAGAAACTTGAGCTGCTGTAGCTGAGAAATCTTTAAGAAGTCTTTCACTTTGGGATAACTTTATAATTTGGTGTCATTCTTCCGGTTTCTGAGCTGACAATCACCAATATCTGGTACAACCAGTCCAGCTGTTGGCGTTTATTATAATGGTGCATTTATCCACATTAGCGTATGTCCACTTGAAGTGCTTTCTTTTGCAACTGACAGGTTCAGGTTGTGATTATAAGTGTCTGACAACATTATGAATAGGATTTCTAGAGAGAGATTTGTTAAAGAGTAAGATCCTTGTTTAACCCGAAACGCTTGTCATATCGCTCTGTTCAAAGGCACCAGACTCCATCGTAAATGATACAAATGTACCAAATTGATTCTGTTGCTACCTTATGTGACTTGATGTTTTAGAATGGAAGCCTTAATGCTTTTTGGTTTGGCATGCAGGTGAAGGTGTATAACCTGACGCAGTACGATCACGGCGCTGATGATGTTCTGGTGATGGGAACGGACGGACTCTGGGACGTCCTCTCCAACCAAGAAGTGGCTGAGGTAGTCACTACTTTTCTAGCCAACTGCGACCCTGATGACCTGCACAGGTGGGATACTTACTTTCTTTTTCTTTCTTCTCTCTTTTTTTTCTTCAATTACAGATTTGTTACTTAGATTCTGTCTGTGTCATGTGTCTGTTTTTGCTGCATTATTATGCCAAATGTGAATGCTGCAACCGTGCCACTGTGTTGCATATTTTATTCAACAGGCACAGTTCCTGTTCCAAGGATAAATTGCAACCTTGGCCACATGCCACTTGCTCTTAGCGTAATGGCACTTTTTGGCAGAAATTTTGGCACATCAGTGAGGGTCAAGTATACTCTCATAACTTAAAGTCTACAGACATGAACTGTATCAACAAAATATTAAAATCACATCACAGGCGGCCATCAACTTCTACATTCAAGGAGGGTGTAATTACATTTTCGAGTGGCATCATGTTTCAGACAGCATAAAATGATATAATATATAATACTATCAAATTAACTAAAAAATTGCAGTGTAAAGGGCCCTACATGCTGTGAATTGAAAGCTTCATTATTATTTCCTCTGTTGTCCAGGTACACTATGGCAGCACAGGACCTGGTCATGCGAGCCCGTGGCGTGCTGAGGGACCGAGGCTGGAGGATCACCAACGAGCGCCTGGGCTCTGGAGACGACATCTCAGTCTTCATCATACCGCTGATGTACGGCAACCGTCAGCCTTGAAGAGCCTGACAGAGATGCTGCCGTTCAAGGACCCTGAAGGGCCTGAAGGTCTCAAACCAACAGGACTGGTTAGTCCTGAACTCAGAATCCCTTTTCGGTTTCCACATTGCCGTTTGCACTTTTATTTTCTTCTTTAGACCAAGGTCAAGTGGAACATATAAATTTGTTGATGGTTCTTTTCTCTATAGGAGTTCAGGATTGGTCAGCCACCAGTTTGGCTGGACAGGGGAACTACAGGACAGTAATTTGCGTCTTAAATCAAAATAAATGATTTGGCCTGTTAAATCAAGGAAAATAAGTATTGAACGCGTAAACATTTTTCTCAGTAAATACATTTCTAATGGGGCTATTGACATGAAATTGTCACCAGATGTTGGTAACAACCCAAGTAATCCACACATACAAAGAAATCAAAACATACATGTATATATCCATAAATTAAGTTATGTGTAATAAAGTGGAATGACAGGGAAAGGTATTGAACACGCTTACTGAAATTTATTTAATACTTAGTAGAAAAGCCTTTGTTGGTAATGACAGCTTCAAGACGCCTCCTGTATGGAGAAACTAGTCGCATACATTGCTCAGGTGTGATTTTGGCCCATTCTTCCACACAAACTGTCTTCAAATCTTCTGGGGGCCTCTTCTATGAACTTTGATATTCAGTTCTTTCCATAGATTTTCAATTGGATTCAAGTCGGGTGATTCTAGAAGCTTTATTTTCTTTCTCTGAAACCAATTGAGAGTTTCCTTGGCTGTGTGTTTGGGATCATTGTCTTGCTGAAATGTCCACCCTCGTTTCATCTTTAGCATCCTGGTAGATGGCAGCAGATTCTTATCAAGAATGTCTCGGTACGTTTCTCCATTCATTCTTCCTTCAATTATATGAAGTCTGATTATTCTTTTGACTCGTCAGTCGGAAATCTTGCGAGGAGCAACTGGTCGTGGCCGGTTTATGGTGAAATTATGTTCTTTCCACTTCTGGATAATGGCCCAACGGTGCTCACTGGAACATTCAGAAGTTTAGAAAAATATGTCTGTAACCAATGCCATCAGTATGTTTTGCAACAATAAGGTTGCAAAGGTCTTGCGCGAGCTCTTTGCTTTTACCCATCATGAGATGCCCGTTGTGTGACACCTTGGTAATGAGAAACCCTTATTATAGGCCATCAATTAGGACTAAATCAGCTGATATTAATTTGCACTGATAGGGGGCAGGATTGCTTTCTAAATACTGAGAGATTTCAGCTGGTTTCTTGGCTTTCCATGCCTTTTTGCACCCATTTTTCTTCATGTGTTCAATACTTTTTCCCTGTGTCATTTCACTTTATTACACATAACTGAATTTATGGATATGCTGTATATGTTTTTTTATTTCTTTGTATGTGTGGATTACTTGGGTTGTTACCGACATCTGGTGACAATTTCATGTCAATAGCCCCATCAGAAATATATTTACAGAGAAAAATGTTGACGCGTTCAATACTTATTTTCCCCGCTGTATGAGTGACATCAGCTCCATTGGATGGGTGAAGTGACTGTTCCTGAACTTCTGAAGAGATGTGAAAGTTAAATTAGAGGAATGCTCTTCCAAAGTGAAAAATAGACCTCTTTCTTTCTTTCTTTCTTTCTTTCCTTTCTTCTCCTTACCTCTCTTGTATTGCTGTACAATACCTGGCTCCTCCTTTTTCTATCCTCTCTTTTAGTCCCCTCTTCTTCCCTCGTATTGTACAGTCAAACTTGTTTATTAAAAAAGATACCTCCTTCATTTCCTGACCATTGACGGAGCTGATAGGTCAGCTACGTTTTCCGTTTCGCCACAGTGTGGCTTTGAAGGATTATTTTGCTGAAAATCTGCTTCCAGTTTGCTGGACAGATTACAGATGCACAAGGAAAAAGATGAAGACTTGAAGTTATTCACCTCATAGTAGCAAGACTGATAAGGAATCTGTTTTACTGTTAGGATAGAACACCTCATAAGGGGATCTGAGCCTGTATGGATCAGCAGAAGGGGCAGAGTTTGATATGGTTTATGAACAAAGTTTCATATGAAAATTGCTTAGTCATTTAACATGTGCACAAAAAGAAAATGTTCACTGTTACAAGTCATCTAATCTGATATTGAGTCCAAAAATGTGGAAAAGTTTTCTCAAGGTCTCCCGAGCTCACTTGAGTTATTAGAAGATTTTTGGGAAAAGCACTTATTCACTTTTTCTTTGTCAAAAGTTAGATGAGAAGATTGATGCCACTCTCATATCTGTTGGTTATAGGAGCCTAGAGGCTAGCCAACTGTTAGCTAACTGTAGCTTAGCAGACTGAAAATGCAGACTGGCGGGAAATGGTTAGCTGTATAAAGCATTGAAAAAAGGCTCTTTAAAACCTCTAAATTAACACAATGTATCTGCACTTGAGTTTCTCCAGATTTATTATAGTTAGTTAGATTTAGAGCTGTTAGTACTAAGCCTACTTCCTACCTTTTAACAGAGCTAGGTTAGCTACTTCCCCTGCTTCCAGTCTTTATGCTAACCTAAGCTAACTGTCTGTGTGCTTTAGCTCCGTATTTAGTGCAAAGATAGGAGAGTATTATCAAACTGTGCATCTAACTCTAAATTGAACAGTGGGAAACTTGAAATTTGTGGAATTTCATTGTCAAATTATAGAAGGATGAAAATCAAAAGCTACCCAAAATGCTTAGATGCCATATTGAGTGGTATTCCAAATTAATCAAGGAAAGATAACTATAGAAATAACAAAAAAATAGCTCAGTACAATTAAAAACCCAGGAGCTACAGGCTGTCGCTCTCATGGCGCCATCTTTTAATATTAGATGCAACATTATCACGAATAACTTTTCAAACTTAGCGAGATTCTCTAAAAATGTGAAGAATAATTTCTTATGACTAAACATTAGATTCAATGACTTGTGCATCAGTGTAGTCGCACTTTAGGTTGACCCACATTACTCACCAAGGGGCCATGATACATGTAATGATGAAGAGGCTAATATTCCCTGCAGCAGGGAGGATTGAATAAAATTAATAAAAAATCATGAAATACAATCAAAGTGAATCAGAAAAAAGTTCCACAGACAAAAAAACTGAAAGCTTCCTTTTGCTTTGACATGTTTTGCATGTTTCATAAGCTTTAGATGCTTGATGCAGATCACGTTTGTCTTGAGAGGGACAGGTTTGCGTGCAATGATATGTACTGTGTTTGGATGTAGTGATTTACTGTGTGTCAGTGCATGCAGTGACATATTGTAGGCCTGGGAATATGAGCGATGGTGCAATGGTTTACACTGCTGTTTGTTTTATATGGAGTGACTTTACTTTACTGTAATGTATCAAAGAGATAGTGATGATGTTATTGTTTGTAAATGTGCAGTAACTATGCATATTTATTTATTAGGTTGTGTTTCCTTTCCAATTGTTAGCATCCCAGATATTTAGCATAAGAGCTAAAAGATTGGGTTCATTGTAAAGGAAGGGAATGAAATGAAACAAAAATCCTAAAGGCCAGACACAAAACCAATCATTTTTTCTTTTGCACTTTTTTCATCTTGACTGGACTTAAGAAAGAAAATGGACCGTCAAGAGTTCAGTTTGTCTCGTGTTGTGGCCTCAGAAACTAATGTGCTATGTAAGTGTTCACCCCTTTCTTCCATTATTATTCTGTATTCATACAGGCTGCACTGCTCAGCCAGCCACAGTGGGTTAAGATGCAGGAGATGAGAAGAAGTCTGGGGGAAGGAGAAACTTACACTTCAGACGATCAATAAGACATTTTTGAGAAGTTTGATTCCAAGCTGAGAAAAAAGAAAAAAGATTGATAGCATAAAATTAAAACAATCTGCATGCTTTAAATTAATGATTTAATCCCTTATTTGCTTAGGTTTTATGATTTTTTTTCCCCCTGTATAATGGATATATAGAGTTTTGGAGTAGCACTGCTTTGCTTTAGGCTTGAGTGTAAGGTGGGAATATGTGTCCTTGTTTTATAAAACAGGGTGTTCATGTGATTGACTGAATCCAAAGAAGTTCATTTGGAAATTGTGCAGTGCCAGGATGAGGAAGCCATTGTTAAAGGAGTAGTTTGATATTTTGGGAAATACTCTCACTTATGATAAGACTAATACCACTCAAGTTTGTACAGTATATGAAGCTATAGCTAGCAGCTATTAATTAGCTTAGCCTAGCTTAGTACTGGAGATGGGAATACGGCTAGCATGGCTCTGACCAAAGTTAGCAAAATCCTACCAGCACCTCTACAGCTCACCCAATTAACATATTACATTTCGTTTGTTTAATCTGTACAAAAACGTGTAAAAATGACAATTTTACAAATTACTTTTAGGTGGGTTTTGTTACTTTTGGACAGAGGCAGACTAGCTTTCCCCCGTTTCCTTCGTAATGCTAAGCTAAGCTAGCCACATGCTGGGGTTATCTTAATATTAAGAATGCAGACACAAGAGTGGTACTGGTCTTCTCATCTAAATCTCAGCCACAAAGTGGATAAGTGTTTTTCCTAAAATGTCGAACTATTCTTTGAAGTCTCTTGATATGTGCCATTGTGCTGCCTGGGGCTATTTATCATCTTAGCGTGGACTTTTTTGCAGTTGACAATTATTATCTACATTCCTCTCACAAGCAGCAGTAATTTACATTTACCTGAAGTTCATATGGTGCATTTTTCCTCCTGTACATTCCATGAAAGAAATAATTTAATTTGAAAATGATGTATCGTGATACATGTCATTGTTATGGTCTGTTGTAGCCACCGACTTGCATCTGTTCTTCCATCGTATAAGCTATTTTACAGTTGGCAGTTTTTTTTTTTACTTGTTCTCTATTTAATTATTTATTGTTTTTTTTAGTTTTTTTATTATTATTATTTATTTACTTTTTGAAAACTGTCCTGTCGCCACCTAAACTTTGTCTTAACACTCGACCCAGTTCAACACAGAAAATTCAAATGACCAGACTTCCTCTACCATCGCCTGGATGTGTTGAACTGTGAACACGTCAAGGCAAAGTATGAACGGGGCACCAGAATATATGTTGAATGTTCATCCTGCTACCTGTCATTAAGCCTTTTCTATTAGATGAATGTCAAATAATGAATATATAATTTATTTTGTTCATCCTTCTGTGCCACCCAACTGCTGCACATCAACTCAGGTTCAACTGTCGTGTAGTTAAACTGGACACGCTGTTAAAGAGTGGTTGTCTAAGGACGGGGGGTCCTTCATGATGGTTTATTAGCTCCACTACATTTGTGAATAAATGGGAGTGGATTGCTGTGTACGAGAGGCGCTTAGACTTGAAAGATTGCTTTGTCCCTTCAGTCCGACTGTAGGTTTCCTGTTTTGAAGTTGCTATAATGTTAAAGTAGTCAATGCTGTTGTGTTTTTCTACCTTAGACTATTCATTATGGGAGAAATAGAAGAACTTGAAGGTTTTTTCTGTAGCAAAGAGGACGTTCGAGTCCAGTGGGGAACCGTTTTTAAGTGACCATTGTGCTATCCTCAACCTCTCTGTTTGTGAATGTGAAATGTACATTTTGTATAACAAAAAAATAACTTATGAAGTCAAAAAGAAATATTTTTAATGTTTCTTTGTGTAACTTTGACCTTGGGGGGGGGGGGGGAAGCAATGTTTACCTTTAGTGTTTCTTTTCAAGAAATTAAAAAAAGAAAATTAAATGTTAAAGATCAATGTAAAAAATGTAGTTTGTGTGATTAAATAACAAAGAAATGAACTTAAGCTCAATATGAAAGCTCCCAAAATCAATATATCCCCAAAATCTTTCCTCTCGCAGTCCAAGTGAGTTACCGGACCAAATCAATGTGAAGGAACAAGAAACAAAAAGGAGAAGTACAGGGGAGCTAATCAATATTGTTGCTGTTTGTGATCCCTCTGGTCTCCTTGCGGGAGAGTACAAAAACTAACCAACAGGGTCAACTGGCCTCCAAAAGACTAGTTAGACTTTAGACTGAGAGGAGAGCAGAGGGATTCATTAGTGGTGCTACAGAGTGCTCACTGAATCTCAAACATTTCACAGGGAGCGCTGACAGAACAGGGTCGATTCATATTCTGTGGACGCACTCAATGTGCACAATAATAGAGACAATTCTTAATGATGATGAGGTTAACCCGGGTAAAAACCATTATCCCAAACTGATTTCCTGTATTACAGCTACATTAATCACAGAGGAAATGCAGAGAGAAACAGACAAATGTCCCGATTACTTTGAATAGTACTAATACTAACCGGTACAAATGATTAGGTTTGTTTATTTCTAAGTCCAGTTTATAACATTAGATAGTGTCTTTATCCAAAACCATGAGCTGTGTAAGGGACTTTGTGAAAATTATTGCTCTGGAGAGAAGGGGTTTACTTTTTGGAGTGGAATCAAATAATCATTTTCTTGTAGTCACCAAACCACACAATAGAAATGGAATGATCAATTTCCCAAATAATGAAAAACATAACAAAAATAATGCATCCCAAATTTGACAGGTCTTTGAACTGCAGTTCTGCTTTCTGTTATGATGCTGAATATCTGTTGCAGAGACTCGTCCACGCCTTTATTACATCCTGACTTGATTACTGTAATGCCCTTCTCCTTGGTTTACCCACTTGGGGGTTAAACAGAATACAGCACATCCAGAATTCAGCTGCAAACAGTCCTGGGAGCACATCACCCCGACCATTCACCGATTGCACTGGCTCCCAGTTAAACACCACTTTCATTTTAAAGTACTTCTCCTTGTTTACAAAACTCTCTATAAACACCTACTCGATCTCTATGTTCCTCTGACGCCCATCTACTCTTCACTCCCATCTCCAGGCTCTGCACCTTGGGTGCGAGGGGCTTCAGTGCAGCTGGCCCTAACCTCGGCAAAGCTCCCTCTCATGGTCTGCACCAGTGAAACATCTGTTGCTTCTTTTAAGTCAACTGAAAAGTCACCTGTTTGGATCGGCCCTTCCTGGTGCTACACTATGAATTTATTGCTGCTGGTTTTTTTTTGTTTTTTTTTATATCCCATTTTATTTGTAGAATATCTTAGTTTAAAAGTGTCATTGGGTGTCTTGAAAAGCACTTATAAATAAATGTATTATTATTAATTATCAAAAATCATGCTCCCAAAAGATAAAAAAATCGACCACCTTCTCTTCAGCCAACAGAAAAAAATATAAAATAATTTTTGTACAGTCCCCCAAAAGTTCCACTAATTATTCTGCACGGGTCCAAGGTGAATTCAAGTGTTCTGTTCAGATTTTTACTTTTAAGGTTAGTTGAGCTTAATTTTGACCATGCTACTTATTGTTGTGTTAGTATTACTAATCTGAAAATATAGTATATAATAACATGAGACTCACAGGGGACATTTTTCTCTTTAGATACTTTAATCATAATACTTTACTCAGGTAGGATTTTGTATGCAGAGGCTACTTGTAACTGAAAGAAGAAACGTAAATCCACGTGATACCATTATAAATCAGCTTTATTTAAATAAATGGAGATTAAAAAAAGCAAATATATTTCAGCTTCGCATTGTTTCAGTTGATCAAATCTGTCCCAGCTCTCACATTCTCTTCATTTACACTCACGTTTTAATGCATACTTGATCGTTGCGAAGGCATGCGCGTCCCCATTCAGTTTCTTCTGCTCCGGTTTGATTCCTCTGTCGCAAGTCACCAGCGCCGGCAAGGCAGTAGATTGCGCAGTCATCTCCACAAGGGGTAATATGACAACCCGACCAACAGCACAAACTACTACCTCAACCAGCGCTTGGCCCGCGGTGCCCGCATCCCTTCTTTTGTCCTCTTTAGGATCTCCTCGCTCCAGTTTTGGTCTGAATCTCCATTCAGTTAGTGTCGCTGTGCGTAAAAGCGCACGAAAAAAATGGCGTGCGCGCAAAACGTGGCCGCAATAAAGCGAGACAAAAACCCCACCCAAAGCATCGAATGGAAAAAAGACACCTCCTGTACCTTTGCTCGTATTTCCTGCACCCGCTGTTCTCCTCAGATGACCTCAGTGAAAATGACATATGGCAGGTGAGAACAGCGGAGCCCTCCGTGGATTTTTTTTTTTTTTTTTTTTTTTTTTTTCTTTTGGAGGAGCATCGGCGACATGAATCGCTTTGTGAGACCACAGAAAGTGAATTGTGGTGTTCGTGATCTAAACAAAACTGAGATTAACACTGAATCTGAATAATATGAATGATAATGATTCAAAAGAGGAAAACAATTGATCATCTATGGGTGCAGGGCTGAGAGAAATCCTCTAGCCTACTATTCACTTCAAAACATTCAATTACGCGTGTAAAGTATCACCAAAAACACAGCACATGATCTACCATTTCAACTCATACATGATCAAATGTACATTTAAAAAATATCTTTAGAAAAACTGATTATTGAAGCATTTTTGTTTGTCATTAGAATCACAATGAGAGATTAAAAATAAGACTACCAAAAAGTCAGAGTAACACACAGCTCTATTTCTACATTACCGCAGTTTTGTTGGGAATGAGAAAACGCGAAAAATCCCTCATCGACTCCTCACAGTCCTTCACCTTGCAGCTGAACTGCAGCAGTCTGTTTTATAATCTATTGTTGTCTGTTTCTCTCTGCGTCGGGGGTGGGGGGGTAAAGTTGCCCCGGTATCAAATCCACTCGGTTTCAAACATAGAAACGTGAAACAAATCCACAACGAGGCGAGAAGCGATTTTCTTCATCCCCCGTTCGCCCCGCAAATGCCGCATGTCAGGTAGGTGTGGAAAATGAGTGGATCTGGCGGAGTGGCGTGGATAAAATTCGCGGGGAACGTCAGGACGGGTGTAGGCACGAGCAGAGATCAGAGAAAACACAGAGGTCCCACTCCGACGGGTTTTCCAAGCGCCAGCAGAGCGGAGAAACTGTCGGAGAGCACCATCATCTGGCTGCAGTCAGGATGTGAGGAGGAAAGTCGAATTCCTGCTATTAGAGAAAAAAAAAGCAAAAATGATGAATGCAAGTGGCACAAAAGCTCATCAATTTAAAGCAAACTGCATGTTTTAAAGGAATGATTTAATTCTTTTTATATCTGTGATCCCATTGATAATAATCATGTCAAAAGTTATTTTACCTGTTACTAAAGCAACACAATGGCACTGCGGTTTCACATTTTTATGGGAAAATAATTACAACTGGTAATTACAATAGAGACAAAAATAAATTAAAAAAATTAACAAATTAAAAGTAGAAGTTTAAACCCAGTTTTAATCTTTACATTTCACTAAAACAGAAGTCTATTTTCTATTTGTCTTTTCACATGTTACTCATTGGAAACGTGTCTGTGGAATGAAATAATATTATAACAAGTATATGTTAACTGGTGAGCATATAACATGTGATTTGTCTTTTAACTTTATCATTTACATATATTTGATCTAATTCTGACAAAGCCACAAATGAATCCTTAAAACTTTCCCTTGTCAGGCTGCAACTAACCATCATTTCCATTATTGGTTAATCTATCAGTTGTATTTTCCAATTAATCCAATATTAATATGAATAATAATACATTTTATTATTTAGGAGCTTTAAATATTTATTAATGACTATTTTTTTCAGCTGTAAATCACAAAGATAATTAGACTCAATGATGCAATGACGTTAATTATCTGGATTTATGTTCATGTATTATGTCTTCTTCCATTTCTGCGTGTGAGGGAAGTTTTATGTCTTGGTTAACGATCATTCTCACTGACTGGCAGTGAAAGCTGGCCTGTTTTCTCTATGGAGTGATCCACTGTTCTGCACACGGCCCGTCCTCCTGCTCCTGCTTCCTATTGGTCAGAAGGATGAGCCGCTGCACGGGGGGAACCTCCCAGCTGTGAGCGGGCAGAGAACCCGTCAGAACCCGAAGAGAACACCGTGTTCCTCCTCTCAGATCAGCTGCAGCTGCTTACACCGGGATAGTGGGAGAGAAAATGGAGGGCAAACTGTGAACCTCATTTAAATTCTTAACTTATGCATAGTTCAGAGGGCTGAGAGCTGCTTAAATGTATTCTTTATAGAGCTGCTAGTGAAATGTGGGACCGCTGTGACCAAGCTCTGTTCATGCTTTTCATCATGATGATGATGCAAACAGAAACACAACTGGACATCACATTTATCTTTTACAGCTTCGCTTTCATACTAACATACTGATCACGCAGCCGAACCGAATTCAAATTGTCAATTATTTGGGATTTCCCTTTAACTTTGGTACTGATTAGAAGCTGCTTTAATTCTTTCTATGAGCTCAGGAGAGAACTAACAAGTGTATCTTCCATTATTCATGTAGACAGTGGTGGGAGTCCAGCAAGAACATAGCACATGCTCACACACCAGAGACAGAAGGAAAGAAAACCAGAGCAGAACCCACAAGAAGCTTTACACAACTTTATTGAAGATTGTGTATAAATACACATGCACATTTCAAATGTAAACCCAAGTGAACTCAAGTGCAGCCAAACCTGGAAACCCCCATCATCTCATCATGCAAGGATGTCTGGATTATTTTTACAAAAAAAGTCCCAAAACAACAGAAGCATCCTTTTTTTCTTTAAAAATATTCCCTCCCTGACAAGAGCGCAGGCAAGACTTTGCAAACTGGTGTGTATGTGTGGACTGGAGCCACCCCCCCTCCCCACCCCCCCAGCACGTCAGGTCTGCCAAGGTTTTAAATATATTGTCTGTTTATTATTAAATGCTTACATATAAATAAATAAACTTTATCAAATGTGCACTCACAGAGTGAACTCTTATGTACAGTATTGTATAAGCCTATAGTAGCAATCACATCTCACTCAGTCGGGGTGGGGTGAGTCGCCCAAAAAGCAAGGCAGCGCCGTGGCGATGAAGCCCACTGAAGTCGAAGCACAGATGCTCATAAAGGCATGGTACACATGTAATATTCTGAGGCAACAACAGGTACGCTAATGCTGTTTACAATGGAAAGAACAGGTAGAAAAAGAAAACATAACACTCCACCATGGAGAATAGAGTTTTATCATGAGTTACACCGATGGAGGAATATCCTGCAACAATCTGCCACAAAATATTTTCACTGTATCATGATCCCAGAAGCTGAAAGGCCTTTTAGGCAGACTCACCCCACAGTTTTCACTTTGTCTCCCCTTCCCTGCTCCCTTCCCTTCCCTACCCATTCTCAAAGCTCATGAACACAAAGAAGCATCCCCCCCCCCTCCCCTCTGGAAAGGGACGCATCCAGCAATACCCATGAATTCATACAGCTAGTATCAAAGGTGAGGAAATCCATTGCCATCACATTCAACCAAACCAAGAAAGGGAGCCAAGAAAAAAAAAAAGAAAAGAAAAGAAAAAAAAAAATCAGGCCCTACAAAGAATCAAAAGGCATCAACCACATACATCTGGTCAGTGTTCATTCTATTCAGCATACATTCTGGCCCTCTTGTGGGTTAAAAAAGAATGTTTGTAGATGACGTGGCCGTGATATAACAAGTAAATATGGACATTCGTACTAGAGTGTTAGTGTATATGGAAGGGGACATGCAAAAGAGACGGCGTGATAGTGATGTGCAAAGAAAAGGCGACTGGTCTGAGATTAAGAGTTAAGGCCCAGGTGATCCAAACAAGAGACGATGCATCCGATGTCAGCGAAATCACCGATGTTCCTAATCTCACCGCGCCTCCGATATGAAGAGAACGACTGCAGAGCCGTGGTAAAGCTTTAAACACCACCTACCGAGCAGAACTTAAGAGGGAGAGCTGAAGGGAAGATCTGTGTCTGCGAGCTAACTTTCAAACGGATACTTGAGTTTATTAAGACAGGAATTTTAACAGTAGGAGCTTCACCTGAAACGTCATCTCCTGATTCATTTTTGCAGCTAAAATATTGCCAAATAGAATCTGTTTGGTTATTCTGCAAAGTTTGCTGGGTAATATCGCAATCCTGCTTTCTGTTTGGTTGCAAGAAATACAAATGATCAAGACCAGAGAGAGACAGCAAAAGCAGGACCTTAACTCACCAAGGTTCATGCCAGTTTACTAATAATCTGTCTAAAAATGCAAGATCACAGCAGTAGCAGCAGTAGCAGCAGTACAAAGCTAGGACAGTTTGGCTGTTTGACACTGTATAAAACCACACAGCTATGGGCATGACTTCTCTACGTTAAGTCTAGACTGTAGACGTGTGTCACCATTGGCTTACTGAAGGCAGCTTCCTAAGCTTTTTTTTATGTGAGGAAGCCCTCTGAGAGACAACGTCATTGTGAAACACCTGCAGTATGTCTGGCAATAATACATAAAAAAAAAAAGAAAAGAAAAGAAAAAAAAAGGTGGATGGTTGGTGATTGTGCAAGTTCAAAATGTTTCAGCGCATCATGAAAACCCAATGATTCAGTGTTTAAAATATTTACAAAATATCTAAATGGTACTAAAATGATATGCCGACAATGCATTTCTCTCAAAAATATATAAAAATAAAACAAAGGAAAACAGAAAGCATAGAGAGATTCAAAGCGCTACACTAACGTACTGTGAAGCCTCAAGAATTAATACCCGGTGTCGTTCAGTGAGAAAATCCTAAACGAATGAACGTGGCGACACTCACACGCTTTGCACACACACACACACACACACACACACACACACACACACACACACACACACACACACACACACGCAGTGATCCAACCACAGAGGAGGGCTCTGATTTCTTAGAGTTGCGTACCGCGGCAGCACCCTGACCTAAAAGCCGTCGTCATCCCTACAGTGGCTCCGCCTGTCGAGCGAGGAGTCCGAGCCGCTGGGTGGGACTGGTGGCGCCCGCTGCCATGCTGTGTGTCCATATGGCTTTGGATGGAAAGATCTCAGTCTCTCTCTCCATTTATCCGTGTCCTCCGAGTCAGCTTCAGTTGGTTTTCATGGTGACGTCTCGATTGCGCGCCTGTTCCTCCTCCTCCTCTTCCTCCTCCTCCTCCTCTTCCTCCTCTTCCTCTTCCTGCTCATTGTCGTTCTTCCTGCGCCGGTTCTCGTTTAGGTCCTCCTCGTCGTTCTGAGCAGCAGTGGCGGCGGCGGCGGATGAGGCAGCCTGAGTGGAGGAGGCAGCCTTTCTCTCCTGTCTCTCCTCGTCCTCGTTCTCCTCCTCCTCCTCCTCGTCCTCTCCCTCCTCTTCCTCTTCTTCCTCCTCCTCTTCCTCACGGTCAAGAGCGAAGTAGCCGGTACCTTTCACCGTGTCCTGGCGCTGGTAGAACAGCACATAGCCTGCTTTGGACTACAGACAGACACAGACACAGACACAGACACAGACACACACACACACACACACACACACACACGAAATACGTTATTCAGCTACACTGACTTAGATAATTGACAATACACAAAGCTGAAACATTACTGTGGCTCAGTTTCCGTGTTGACATCTCTTTTTTTAACTTGGGTCAATGACCTTGCATGTTTTGTAATCCTTTCATAATGAGTTATACAACAACAGGAAGCTGATTAATGCAGTAATTACAACATTATTAGACATTCTTCCCCAGGCAAACCTACTGGGGGAACACCTCCTACATTCTAATTGGTTAAATAAACAATAACTAATCTATCTGTACAGGAAAAGTTCAAAGATAAGTTTGAAGATGTTATGTATTTTTTGTATTGTATAACAATTCCCATTAAAAAGGACAAAATCGGTAATAAATTGATCCAAGTAACAAGTATTTTCTGTGTAGCTTAAGCCTGATATACAATAGTTTAATCCGAAAACACACATCAGTGAGCCACACGGTTACACTGGGCCACACACACACACAGTTTATTTTTAGTCAGTCACACATGTACCGTCCTGCAGCCAGAAAGAGACAAACCTATCAGAGGGCCAAATGTGCATTAATCTGCAACTAAAAACAGTCCCACTGAAATGCAGTATACTTCTGTTCAAGTAACGTTCATGAAAAACAACAGTGCCCAGCTGTTTTAGCAAATTATGAACTGTTCTTAAAGATTTAGAACTTTGTTAGGATTAAATGGGCTTGTGTCTGAAAGAGCCACACAGGCAGAGGAAGCAGTCAGATACTGAGAGACGGACGAACGTTGTTAGTTTCACTGGGTTTGTTAACAACAACAAAAATACAGAGCATCTCCAACCTTATTTAAATTCTGCTGCACTGACTACTTTACATCATCAGTCATGTCAGAAAATCAGATACCTCTAAATGCTAATTAAATGAATATTAAACACAAGGATAAGCACATTTTATGCCAAAATCATTATGGTTATCATCAGATATTTTTCTAAGAGTCAAAGCCAAATAGTGCACCAAAGAACCAAATATCACGGCCTGGATTTCTGAGGCTGATACTGAACCAGACAAATGAATTTACTAAAGAGCTGTATCTGTAGTGATCACTCCTGAATTAAAAGTAATATTAGTCAAACAGGAGTGAGATATCTGAACGGGAATATTCTGTGAATTGCTTCATTCATGGAAATGAGGAAATGGTTTGCAGCTTATCTACAATACACATTAATGTAAAGAACTTCCACTCTTTTTAAACATAACCATATGCAAGAAATGTATGACATGTGGCGAAGATGAAGGTCACTTCTTGGTTTTATTGCTGCCAACACTCCTTGAAAACACGGAAAGTTTCTTCTGGGCTCTGAGGCGTAAAAGCCTTTACAAACTTTCTCAGTTACCCCCCGCTGTCCACATGTCTTAATGAGACTTCACATGGTGTGAGTCTGGGTTTACTGCCTTGAATCACTGAGTTCTTTATATGTGCCAATTACTGTAAATTTAAACTGTCCAAAAATCAGTAATGGCAGCAAAATACCCGTAACCCCTGAAAAGGTGTGCTCAGTAGCTTATGAAAGCCTTTTGGGAGTATGAGCGCAGTCGAATGTCTTTGTTCCGCAAAGTCATAATTAAAAGTACATTACTTTGATGAAATTAACCGTTCCAGTTTGTGTACAGCGAATCCGCCTTTGTTGAATGTACAGTAGGTGTGCTGCCTGGCTTCTGCAAACAAGGAAACTCACCACTATTTGATCTTCATTGGCAGGTGACACGCTGCTGTCATCAAAGTTGTACCACTTTCCATCGTCTTTGTTCTTAGCGTAAGCAGTGTCTACAAGAAGTACAAAGTTATACAAAGATTGTATTAATCAGGCTTTCCTCTTTACAGGCTCACTTCATACACTCACACAGGTTTTTATGTTATAAAGTGGTTAGTAACTTTGTCTGAAAAAGTTATTTCAGGGGAGAATATATTTCTTAAAAAAATTTAAAATCTGTTCGTATAAATGTAACTAGATTAAAGATGTGTATAGAGAGCCAGGGACAGTTCTACATACCACATACCCAACATCCTGCACTGAAAAGTGTATTCATAGCACTGTTTTATATTACAAGGACAGGGTTGCCTACAGAATGACAATGCAAACTCAACTCAAGTCCTTAAAAGAAACAGATTTATATTAAATATGTAGAGAACCCCTGCTGTAAAGTCTGTGCTGAGTCAAACAAAGCTGTGTTTGATGTGTTTGAAGAAGTTACAAACACTGTTAGTCACGATTGATGTTAACATCAAGCTTGTTAGCCTGCTGCAATCACTGCTTTTCAGACGTGTGGTAAATACTACATTTCTCTTGATAAAGAAAAGAGAACATGAGAGAATATAAGACAGATATTTGCTGTTTGCTAGTCTTAGTGGTACCTGGCAATGAGACACAGAAAATCTGACACAAGCGATTTATATGCGAGTCTTACAGTGGCCTCCTCCCATTCCTCCGTAGTGGTTGGACACAGCGATGAGGTCGTAGCGACACGGCCCAGCGTTGGGGTTGATCAGGAACTCAGACATGTCCAGATCTCTAAAAGGAAAAACACAAATAACAGCATGTAACAACATAGCATGACAACAAAAAAGAAAGTCAGTTCTGTGGTTATGTTTTGGTATGTGTGCAATTTAAAAAGGTAATGGTGTCAAACTGTATTGAAAACCTTTAGAATTTCTATTAAACAAAATTGAACTTTGCTACCATCTTAAGGGCATTTTTAAGAATTAATATCACAAGGCTGGTTTCAGTTGACAAATGCTAATGTTTAACTTCTCATGTAATTTTAGAAATAATGAATAAAAAAAAGTCAATTCTGTAACAGGATTTTGACAATAAGTGCCAGTGGTATTAAATCACTGGTGTCTGCATCACAATTAACATATTTAAGTCATTTCATACAGAAGAAAAACGACAATACATTATAGACTGTCAAATTACTACTCCAAACTACTGTGTGTCAAGTGCAAAACACTGAATGTCCAGCAATCCCCAACACTTAGAAATCATCACACATAAAAACCAACAAGCCAAGGTTATTTTACTGAAACCTTATCGTGTGAAAAGAGTTTTTGTGTGTATGTACAGAATAGCACAGTAGTGTCAGACTTTTGGACCCCACTGTGTGTACTGTGAATATACTGAGCTGCATGTGGATGATACATTGCAGGTATGGGAAAATATGGGATACTCTCCTGAAAACATAGTGTTCTGCTCCAGTGACAAATTGCTTTTCCTCTGTGAGGGTGTGTGTGTGTGTGTGTGTGTGTGTGTGTGTGTGTGTGTGTGTGTGTGAGAGTGTGTGTGTGTTTGTGTGTACCTGAGCGGGAAGTCAACAAGGGAGTCCAGTTTATCTCTCATGTAGCGGCTGTAAGAGAAACGCTTCAGATGGACCACCAGCACCGGTGGCAGAGACCACAGGTCCAGCTTCTTAGTGGCCTGTTGGTGCTGCTTACAGTTCGGACAGTACCTGCCAGACCGGACACAGGGTAAGAAATGCATCATGATGCAGCATTTTGGCTGAGAGCTGGTGCAGCCAATTGCTTGTGACTTGTTTGTTTTGACTGTGCAGCGAGTGTCTCTCACCATGGGTCCTCTGCTCCCAGTTTTTCCTTTGTGGTGAACAGCTCGATGCAGTCCTTCAGCTTGAAGAAAGCCTTCTTCTGAGGCTTGTACTCCATGCTCTCGTGCTTGTCAAAGTCCTGCTCTCAGTCACACACACACACACACACACACACACACACACACACACACACACACACACACACACAGAACTGTTGGAAAACATTTCTTGTAGCACTGCTGTATCTCATTGGACACAGCTTACCTCCCTGTCTAAAAATAGAACAGAAAGTGATAACACTTTACTTTGAAGAGGCCTTAAATGACACCATAATTAAAACCATTTTGCAGCCAAGGTTTTGTGCATAAATGGAGACCAAACCTGCGTAAATTCCATGTGTAGGAGGAGAAGGAAAGCGCACATTTACTGCTCACTAACACGCCTTTAATTTGAATCCAACCCTGGTATTAACATCTCATAAAATTATATATACACTGATTATTTAAATCTATTAAAATTATTTTATTAAAATCTATGAGGCGAACCCATTTATATTCTAGTTGTCAAATGGATGTGCTAATTTATTGCATCCTGTAATGAGCTGGGTGGCTGTTTAATGCCGTTCTGAATGGTGCAGTGGCTGCTGCAGACATCAAACCTCTGACCTTTTGATTACAGCTCGTCACCAGGACTACCTGTTGCTCTCGTCTGGGTCACACTGCCATATTTTGTAACCTGATGGCAGACTGTTGTTGTTATACACTAAGGGTGTGCGTGCTAAAACAGTGATGCAGCTCCTCTGCTACACTGACGCTGTAAAAGTAGATATATGTATCCAAAGTTTCTGATATTGACTTTACCTCAACAACAGTCTCATCAAAGTACTTCTTCTTGATCTCTGGTTCCCAGTCCAAGGAGAGATAAGAGCGGTCTGTGAAAATGTGGACAGAATGTAGATACACAAATCAGATGAGTCATCTTTAATTTTACTCTACACTCTTATCACCATCGTTTAGTTTCTCATTTCATGCATGTATCGACAGGATCATTTATTCTGAGGCTTATAAAATGATTCCTTTACTTTTCTATGCTGTGATTAAATTGTAAATGTGGGAAAAGTCCTTGGATACTAAGTAATGAACCTGATTATACTTTGCTTGAATTTTCATTTGAGGATATTATGGGAAGATTTATTTTCCTTCTAAAATGGGTTCTGTACATCCTCATTTCTCCCCCACTTCCTACCACTGAGTCGGAGGTGTCCCTCATCAAAGCGGATCTGCCTGGTGTCCTCCTTGATGAGCGAGAAGTCTGTTTTGCCCATGTTATTGAACTGGAATGTAAAAAGTCTCTTTCTGTTGTGCTCGGCCGTCTGCTGGCCTTTGGTGGTGTTCTGTGGACCGACTACGCCGTTCTCCAGTTCGTTGTCCCCGCCCACAGAGTCCTCTGATTGGCTGTTGTCATTCTCGGAGGGCAGCTCCTGATCCTGGCTCGACTCATCGTCCTGCTCGTCGGTCTCCATCTCACCTGAAGGACAACAGAGCAGATTTTATATCACTCCTGCTGCTAAAGAAGAAATTTAAGTAACAAAACATGAAAACTTTACAGGAAGAGTATTTAACTTTAGTGTGTGTGTGTGTGTGTGTGTGTGTGTGTGTGTGTGTGTGGGGGGGGGGATTTTGTGCACTCACTCGGTGACCCCTCCTCCAGCAGACCATTAGTGGCGTTACCGTTGACAGTGTGTTGTTTGGGTGGCTGTGTCTCTTCACAATCCTCCTCATCCTCCTCTACTGAGGATCGCACAAACCGGCTGCAAACAGGAAGACATTTTTATTTGCAGCGACTGCACACGGAATCTTTAAAAATTAAGGTTAAGTGAACATATGATCAGACAGTGTGAAACACGTGCACCTACCAGAGGCGCAGGAGCAGCATGTTGTAGAGTTTGTCCTCACTGAGGGTTCTGGGTACAGCGATGAGGAAGGGCTGTCCGAACAGCGGTGTGCTGGTGTGGTTGTAGCCTGATTGTTTGTACTTCTCCCTCAGGTGCACTGGGATCACTACGTGGTCTGTGTCCTCCACCCTGTTCACTGCCACCTCAAAACTGCAACAGAGTAGTGGGGTCAGTTTTGAAGATGCACGGGACAAGCTACAAGTCAGCTGCAGGCATGAAAGTGAAATCTACGTCTACCAAATTAAGCAATTTAAATTGTTGCACTGCCAACTATTCTATGCTTTATATCTCTGGTGTCATTAATGTTGTCCATAGTGAAGTCAAAACAGAAACATTTGTCAAGCAAGACTTCAAACCAGTCATAATTGAAGGTGATTAATAAGCCAGACTTAATGTTTCATTTTTCACATTAAAAGTTAATTAAAAGTTCTTTATAGGGTGAACAAGGGCCAAGTCTGATTCTAATCAGAACTTGGATAATCCTGTTGTGATCAAACTTTGATATCAGAGTATGCTTGTCAGCCAAGCTTTACACTCACACATAGATATCATCTCTCTCCATGATGCTGCTGAGGTTCTCGTTGGTGGCGAAGATTCGGTGGAAACGGTGGTTGTAGATGTCAGTTACAATCATCTGGAGGATAAGAGATGGAGAGAAACAGGTCTTGAAAATGGAGGCTGATTGAACTGATTGGTGGACCTGAAACTAGCGCTATTTAGTAACTTGTTAGGAGACTTAAAAGACTTAATATTTAGACATTATGATCCAATATAAAGGAGAAAGCGTTTTCTGAACTTAATAAAATAGTATGAGATCAAGATCATTTTTGTGCTCAGGATGCACTGATACAATGTTTATCCAGCTCCATATCCTTCCCTTCATCTATAGGAAACAGATACAACATTTTTTCCACTGGCTGCTGAAGTGGGTGGCAGGGACAGTTTAAAAGGGAACAGACTATTTTGGTTCTGTCTGAGGAGATGTCAACATTATAGTGTGATGGCTTATAAGAGAGCAGGGTTACTGCCCAGAGCGGAGCTAAATGTGATGTTTATACCTTCTCAGCAGGAACCCCAGAAAGGCTGGAGAGGGAGGTACACAGGTCAGAGATGTAGCCCACCTTTGGCACGGTCAGCTTGTACTGAAACAGAAACACCTGGCTGTTACCTACTGTCTTCACTGGATATCATAATGTTATGATACTACACCTAGCACGTTTGCATGTTACCTGAGTGGGTTTGGCCAGAGGGTCCAGTCTGACTAGATAGACCTCCAGCGTGCGTTCCTTCTTCATGGGAAGTGGCAGCGTCAGGTAGCAGAAAGGATCAAAGGTCACAGACACCTTGGAGCACACAGGACACACCAGGGTGGACTTGAAAAGGCCGTGGAAGATGTCCACGATTATGGAGTCGTTTCTCTTGATGTGGTTCTCCCAGGCTTCCTCCGCCACCACCTGGAATACACAGCAAAGCAGAAACCAGCCATTACAAGAGACCAACAAATTAGAAAAATATAAAAAAAATAAAAATAAAAAAAATAGAAATATACATGCATGAAATCGAACATTTGGAAAGGGGACAGTTCTTATTGAGAAGGGCAATTTATAGCACAGAATAACTGAATGTTTGAACTACTGCTCATTAGTTGACGATCAATCTCGAGGATAATTATTAATATGTTTGGCCAACTACACGACACTGTCAGATCAGATTCAGTATTTCCCAAAACTTGTATTAAAACCCTGATTATTATAATATAAGCTGAACCTTGTCAGGCCTGCCGTTAGCGTCCTTTAGCTGGATGTAGGGCTTCTTCCTGATGCGGTTCAAGTCCTCGTGAAGGCCATCCAGGAGAAAGGCCAACAGCTCATGAGAGTCCTGCTGCTGGTAGCCCGAGAACTGGGGGGCGAAGCGGCCCACCTGGGTCTGGAGGATGAAAACACATGCACACATGGGGGGGGGGGAAATGACGCATGAGGAGGAGTAAAGAGACAAGGAAAAAGAAAAGCTCTGAGGCTCTTTTCTATCTTTCAGATTGGAAGTGATGGTATGCTTTACATTCTCTGCTGCACCTACCTGTACAAACAAATGAAAGATAATGGCTACTGTGTGTGACACTTTTACAGACTCTCTTTTCTTTTTCTGTATAATCAATATAGTGTTCTGTTTTTAAACTTAACATAAAAAATGCTCAAAGAATTTTGCCGTTTTCCCGCTTAATGTTTTTACAGGTATTCACCTTGAAAGGCCTCGGGGTGACGTAGCTGTATTTGCCCGACCACAGCTGCTTGATAAGCTCGGCGTAGGCTCGGGCAATCTCCCCTTTCATGCCCAACGGGTTGTCCTCATTCAGTTCGTCTGTGTACTTGTCTTTGAGGAAGTACTCCGTCAGTGGAGGGATATTGCTTAAACACTGAGGGGGCACAAAAGCAGGAGAGGACAATAATCAGCAGAGGATGGATCACGGCACTTCACGAGATCTGCATTTCAACTTTCCGTACTGTCACTGTCTTTTTTTTGTTAAATACCTTTTATAATATGTACATATTCAGGTTTGTGACCAAAAAAAACTACATAAATTTTCTTATCACCACAAGCCTTCAGAACAGTTTCGACACTCATTCAACATTTCTTTTTTCTTGTATAGCACCTTGATCTTGGGAGATTTGTCTCTCCAGGCACAAACCATGGAGCATGGGCACATCTACATTTGGGTCGATGAGTCCAAAGTGCAGTCAAACACAGTTCTGCAGCACCTTTCCAATTTCTTCCAGACTTTGAACTTGGAAAGAATTAGAATAACTTTCCACACTTTCCTGTATCTGTGTAGAGCTCCCTGAAGGTGTGCTTGTTACCTGCACAGCAGAGTTCATGAAGCAGGTGTTGCCCAGGTTGGAGAGTCCACAGAGGCCTGAGCGCTCACTCTGCCTGCTCTGGTCTGAGTAGTCATAGCTGTTGCTGTAGGGGTGGTAGGACGGCAGACTATAGCTTGAATTCTTCACACTGTGCAAGAAACATACAAACGAACAAACAGGCAGGTTATACAGGGTTGGGTAGTTGTTGCTCAAATTGCTACAAGCAAAGAAAAGTTTACGGACATGTCATATTTCTACATCTATGTTAAGGTAACAAGTTATATTTTATCAAGATAAAGTTGTTAATACATTAAAAAAACACACACACAAGGCAAACACACAGCTTGAGTTTCCACTATTTCCTTTTAGACTGCAGACCAAACTACGATCCAAACCTATGACCCCCCCCACAAAGGCCCTTCTCAGGCTTCATAGACAATTAGATCCTCCCCAGCTGCAGCAATCAGCAGACCTCTGGGGTGGCTGCAAGCCAGTGCTGGTCGTCTCTGCCTCCCACTGGTCAAGGGAAACAGCTGTGATGGCGGTGGAAGCAGTGGCCTCGCAGTTCAACACACGGTGGTCCACCCTTCTGCTGTCCAGCTCCACCGCCTCAGGCCTCAGGCACCACCAGCAACACAGGAGCATGACATCTCAGCCCCGCCCCGGCCCATGCCGGCCCACATGTCCGCAGGAAACTACACGGCCAGCAGCCTGATTGAGGTTCTGTTCGGGTCCAGTGCATGCAAATCCTGGTTTTTAGGGGTCAGGAAGGAAAGTCCAGCTCCAGTATTCCACCGTTGAGTCCTAATGATAACTGAGCTCAACCTAGTGCAGCTCCAGCAGCAGCTTCAATATAGTGCAGACCAAGTTTAGGTCTATGTTTGACTTCCAAGTCCAGCACACGCCAACAACCAGACCACAAAGTGCATCAACACACAAAAACACACTCTTCTTCTTTCTTAGAGCTAACTAAGCAGCTCCCCTCTTCTCTTCTCCCCCCTTCTCCTTTTTCGAGCTCGACCGCCTGTCATCTTGTTATCCTCTCAGCCTCAGATGTCCTGTACTGTCCTGTACTGTCCTCTGGTCTCCTGCTCCTCCCTCTGGCCTGCCTGCTGCTCTCTGCCGCTCTACGGCTACCAGCAGATATTTATAGCAGCATCAGCAGCAGCAAGGATGCTCAAGACTACTGCTACCGAAGCTAGAGGTGCACAGAAAGAGAGAGAGAGGGATAGAGAGAGAGAGAGAGAGAGAGGGAGGGAGAGGCAGAGAGAATGGAGGGGGAGGGGCGGACAGTACAAGGGGGGGAGGCTGACAGAAGAGAAATGAGATGGGGATGGAGGGAGCAGCTGATCCACTGCATCCAGCTGAGGCTGCAGTATTCACAGGCCTAACTCTCTGAGTATCTCTCTACCACTCTCTCTCTAACATACATATACACACATACGTTAACATATGCACTCATGCCAACAAAACAATTATCCCCTTTTCTTCAGACTTTCTTTCTTCACAATCAGCCACATTTTAGACTGTGTTCTCCCTCATCTCATCTCAACACACTAACACAAATTCTCCCTCTCATTTTCCCCCTCTTGCTGTTAAAATGCACCCTATGACACTGTTAGCACCGCTCCTCAGTGAAACACACACACACACAAACTTTGACACTCCCTCTTTCATCCTCGTTAATATGCCATGGGTGTCTGTATGGGAGCTTTTAAAGGGGAGGGTCTAAATAAATAAAATAAACCCAGAGAAAAGGGTGGTTTCATCACAGGGTGTGGAGGCAAGCGATGAGGGGAGCAGGAGCAGATGAAATGTATTCTGAAGGTCACTTAGACTGCAGAATGTGTGCATCGCAATGAGCTCAGGGGAGAGGAGAGGTAAGGAGACCAAGAGACACAGAGAGGGGAGAGAGAGGGGAGAGAGAGAGAGAGGGAGGGAGAGAGAGAGAGAGAGAGAGCGAGAGAGAGAGAGAAAGAGAGAGCGAAAGAGAGAGAGGGAGAGAGAGAGAGCGAGCCTGCCAGAATCAGGGGACACCGCCTTGTATGACACTGACACTTACTGCTGTTACAGAGCATCGCTACTGAGGCTAAACTGACCGGACCAAAACCACAAAATCAAAAAGACAAGTGTTATGTAATGCGATAGCACTTAAAATGAAAAAGAAAAAAAAAAAACAGGCCCCATGCATAATTCAGCCGAAACGACTGGCACTACAGTGAATCAGGGACAGGAGAGCTGCTGGGACTGAAGATCCAATTTCCCCAAGTCACCCACACTATGCATTCCACAAACACTGTGCGGAAAAAGATGCCACTGGTATCAAATTATATAATGTAGAGAAATGACAATGTGAAACCATGATCCCAACTACAAGCCAGTAGTATAATGCACTGAGATATAATGGGTGAGATTATCTTTTACTGTAAAGCCAGTAAGTGTAGGAAGGACGGGCTCAGTTCACTTCACTCCCGTCCACCTTCCTTCTTTATCAATATTGATTTTTCGGGTGGCCGAGCTTGTGGCTGTTATATCTGCATTCCAACAGTATTAAGAAATGCAATGCAACGTGACAACATCCGAGATGCACACACACACACGGATACACTCCAGCATGCAGTAAATCACAGACATTAGGTGGAGGAAGGGGACAGTAAAAGTCTAGCGGACAGCAGAGGCAGAAAGCTCCACCCACAGACGAGCAGTGCTCTCTAACAGAGGGCCGACACATCCCCTGGGTCCCATTGCTTTAGAGGAAAGCCTTAATCAGGTTACAGTAACGTTTCCACAAAACAGAAACTGAAAGCTGAAAAGAAACTGAGCTGTATTCCATTCATTCACTGGCATAGGAAGAAATCGAGACTGAATGATATTTGTTTTCTGTGATTTGACCTCATGCAACGCAACACTTACATCACCTCTCTCTTGAGTAAGGGTGATAAAGAACACTTAAGCATTTGATGTATGGGCTAGCATTAGGGCTGCATGTTTAAGCATATAGTGATTTTTAAATGAGTAACAATAATGTACATTATTTGTGTGTTAAATCATTGATATGTATATAACCTCTGATATAAGCTGTCAGATACCAGAATGAGTCACACACGGCTGGAGCAACAACACTCAACAACCAAAACTAGTAAAGATGGAGGTTTGGGTCAAATCTTACAGTGCTCATCTTTGGAAATGAGCAAAGTAGACATGAAAGGATCTGAGTATCTGAACATGAAAACATTGTTGTTAATCAATGTAGAAGACTTTCTTTTATTCAGTGGAATGCTGTCAAGCTTGTAACTTAGCCTCAAGTACAGTTTTAATATTTGAAAGTTGTAATTATGTGCAGTACAGCAGTACAGCACTGCCTTAAAACAACATAAGGACTGTGTTGGTGTGGGAGCACAAAGCCGCTTAAGTCTGGAAAGTTATCATGGCAACGATTATTTTATGTTTTGTAGCAATAGTAGAAATACACCATGAAAGTGGGTTCAGCTTTTTTGCTAGAGAATCCTGCGTTTCTTTTCCTGCTGCGTTTCTAAACTGGCCTCATTCAACTTAAAAAGGAGATGCAGGCAAAGAAATCTCACATAGGCCATCTTTGAAAAATATAACCGAGGCAATGTAGTAAAACTGATCAGCCTGCAGAAAAGCCTTCTTAATTTGAAAACAATTTAGTTCATTTAAGTAGATCATGTTATTTGGATATTCCTAGGTGTTAAATCAGAAGTTCCGTCTGTCTCAGGCTTGTAGTTGTACCCAAAATACATTGCTGATATGTCATTATTTGAGTGTTGTGATTGACTGTTGGATAAGGCAGTAATTGTGGAATCAAGGCCCTGTGGCACCGACTAATGTGAGAAATAATTAACACATTAACCATAATCATGCAGCCCTAGCCAAAGCTATCAATCAGTCAGGTAGAAAATCAGATGCAAACTATTAACTAACATAATTAACTGCTGACTAAGGCACCCAGGGGCACCAGTGGGCCATTTACAGAGAGCACTGCTGTCGCTGAAGAAAATACCAAAGAGATCAATCCCTCAAAAGCCCCTTCCCCCTCCCTGCTATCAGCTCGTACAGCTGAAACTGCAGCATCAGGAGACAGCTTTAAGCCCCAAACGACAGCCAGAGATAGACCTGTAGAAAACAAACTTTGACACACACACTTGATGCTCAGGTACTGTAAACTGCTTCAATAATTATGACTGAATTGCGGAATGAGTGTAAAAACAGACTTTAGAACCACTTCATAAGTCAATTCGATCTGAAATTCCAGCCAAGTTAACGTCAAGGTCTGCGCTGAGCTATGCTTCCAGGCTCCATCTCTGGCTGTCAACATCCAAACCCACCCCTCAGCTGTTCAACCCACTACTAAGCCTTACTTCCTGCTGTTGAAGCTGCTGTTATGATTGTTTGTGAGAGATGAAGGCGAGATCTTTGGCAAAGCAGAGAGATTGGAAGCACCAGATGACCTTCAAAAGATAAAGAATAGATCATGAGTTAGAGTAGAGAAAATAAGGAGCCATTCAAGAAAGGTGTGTGAAGTGTCCATTAAATAAAACTGAGATGAAATAAAATAAAGGGAGGGATATGTCAGCAACAAAACGTCAAGCAAAAGAGGTAGGCAAAGTCGTAGAGAGGAGGAATATTTTGAAGATGATGAGGTGCTGTCGTGACATAGCAGGGAAACTTTTAAAAAGAGTTTAAATTTGGCAATTTCCAAAGAGAAGGCATTGAAAAGTTTTTCAGGAAACTTCCCAGACAAGGAATTCTGGTGCTGTGTCACATCACTTTTTTTCCCCTTCAAACTGAGCAAATTATGAAAAAAATAAATTCAATAATACACTGCCTACTGTATGTGTTATCACCAGCAGTGTTTGAATAGAGCATGGAGATTGGCTTCCATTTCTGTGGTAACATCTTCCTTCTGTCAACAAAGAAATATAAGCCATGTGATGTGCCGTTCACTCACTTGGGTGCCGTGGAGCCTCGGGGCCATGAGCCATCCTCATTCTTCTGCTCTATTACAAGAACCTGTGGGAGACGGCAGAAAGAAAAGAGGGCTCCATCTGCTTTCACTAGTTTAAAGATGCCAACTCACTTAAGTATCTGCTCATCTGCACTCCGAGCAAATAAGCTGCATTTCTCTTAACTTTTTAATAACGCAGAGCCGGATGAAAGTTGAGACATATTTTGAGAAATGCAATCAATGGTTAACAACCCTGTTTCATTTTTTGTTTCCTTTACACACAGTGGCCTTTTCGAATGGGGAAAGACAGGAAGCCGGACGGATCTTATCTTCTGTTTCACTCGGTAGAGGATTTGTCTGAGGCTTAGCAATCCTCTAGAGCAGCTGCTGGTGAAAAGGACAGCCCTCTGATCAGAGGCTTCCTGGCTCACTATGGCCAGGTGTCTACATGAATCGGTTTTAGAGTCAACTGCCAGGTGGATGCCAGGACATACGTGTTTAAGCAGCTTACACAGAGAGGTAGAGTGCCTCATGGCAGCTGACAAACAGATGTTGTGGGTTTCGACACTGAAACCATCTCATTACAAGATGATCTTAGCATATTATCTTAGCACAACTCCAGCTTCACTGTCGAGGGTAATTTAAATAATCGGATTTTCTTATTAATAAGTTTATATTTTGCTACTTCCCATTGCCGGATGTTTTACTTTTATTGCGTTTCTTGCTCTAACAACCCCACGTCAAGGTTTTTCTGCAGTGATGTTAAATGTTTACCTAGGAAAGAACCAGGAGAGAACCCTGGTAGCTAGTAGGAGCAGTGATGAAAAGAAAGAGCAGCATCTACAGCGACTTAAACTACAACAGACACTGTGTTTAAATGGTACATTATAAAGAATTGAACGCAAAAAAGTAGGTAATTCACTTGATTTTCAAATCAGTTTTTGTCTGAATGTGGTAGTGTGATTAGTTATTGTGCCCTCTGCTGGCCGTGATAACTCATTGGATACAGAGTCAAACAAAGCAGGAAAAGAGGAGTTTTTAAAGCTCCAATCCAAATTGTTCTCACATTGTAACCATTGCAGATGGAAGTTCCTACCTGTCCTTGGTAGAGGCCTGCATCCTGGATGGTGCTGTCAGGTTTGTTGAGAGGCTCAAACGTGTTGCTCATGTACCTGTTCCACAGCCTGGTCTCCTTCTCATCGGGGATGCTAAACAGCTTCCTCATCTCCTTCTCTATCATATCTGCAGCAACGTGTGAATATTATCAACAAAAAAAAAAAAAAGGATTTGGTTTCAAACAGCACTTACTGGCAGGATGGAAAATGAAAAGACTCCATAAAAACTCTTCAACCACAAAAGAGGAACTAATTGGTGAATTCATCTATTATCACATTTGCTTTTTTGGGGCATGAATGGACAAGACAGAAATTGGGTTTTGTAACTAGACAAAAGCCTTGATTATAGAAGCAATCTTGTGTTTGATTCTTTACTAGTGAAGTGTTATTATTAGTGTGCATTACTAGAGTGAAGGTTATTTGCGGTGAAGACTAAGACATAACAAGTTACAGCAAGTAAGATCTTTCATCGTCAACAGACTAGTGAGCATGTTTGTTCAGACATTACATGATTACTCAAGAATAACATGACCATTGTGTATAATTATTGCCTTTTGTGAATGTGTACGGAATGTGTCTGAGTGTGTTTGGGTCTACAAATCTTCTGCACTTCATAAACAAAATCATTACAATTGCTGTTACTTAATGTTTAAAGTAAAGTTTTAAAAAGGAAGACATTTACAGTGACGATTTTGGTGAAGACCCACGTCATTTAAGGAGCTCAGGTCAACTTGGAACTGCTTGGCTGTCACTTTAGTAACACCAGCAGTGTTTATAGACAGTTACTCCAGGTTGACTCAGGCCTACCTATTGTGTCAGCTTTACTGAAGCGTCTGGTGATCACATTGTCCATGTTGCTGTCTTCACAGAGCTTCAGCTCCGTCAGGTACACCTCTACCTTGCAGTGCTTCACAAACATACCCTGTTCCACCACCTGGAGAGACCAAACACAGGGGTATTATTAACTATTCATGTCTTTCAATGTTGAATCCATGATTAATTATATGCCAATGCAGTATATTGGAGATATGCAGCCTCCTGCTTGACAGCTAGCAACATTCGTCAACCAAACAGAGATCTGACCTGGAGCAAGTAAGCTTACAATTGTACCAGCTTGTAATCTGCAATTGTAATATAAAAGCTGCATATAAGATGCAGCTCTTATAATATGTAATTCTAATTATCTACTTGCTGTCTTAAACAATGACATTAAACAGGTAAATTGTGGGTTGTACTAGCCACTGTTTCTAGTGGATAACAAAGCAGGGTTTGCTGGCCCGGTTGCCACTCATCTGGTGTCCCGATAGGAGCAGAGTCAGACTGAAGTGCCTAAATTAGCAGCACCTCGTAGAAACAGCTGAGGGGTCCCGGCCTATTTATTTCACCGCTGAGCCCCTCCAACACACACTCACATATACACACAGTACCAACTTCAGAAATGTCCATGAGAACTGCAATAGTCATGCACACACACTCACGGCTCAGATTCTGCCCCCAGCCCCTCCCCTACCCAAGCCTCGATTCCCCCAGTGGGCTCATCCTACCCCTCAGCACAACACCCATGTGTTTGTAAGCTTGGAGCAAAAAGCCCAACTCATGGCCAAACTGTGACAGAATTTTTCAAATCAGAGCCGGGCCAAAACCATTTACCCCACCCACCCGCACTCCTCCTATACTGGTTATGCCTCTTGCACTCCTCTCAAAAGCTTTCACGCTGTTTCTCTCAGTGTGACCTCAGCCGGCATTCCTCCACTTCAAAAAACAAGGACACGCAGGAACACTCCGCTGCTGTTGGCAATCAGACCAGAAGAGGACAGCGGAAGGAAACATAGCACCAAACCTGTAACTAAAATCCTCCTAAATCCTTTTTTAACACTTGTGTTCCCCTCGCACCTCAGGATGACACCCCAACAAAAGAAACAAAGAGTTAAAAAAAAAAAGGAAAACTAATAATGAACCTCCTGCATGTTGTGTCTCGCAGATCGCTCCATGTAGCTTTTCAGTCATCCAGAACGTTGCCTGAAAATAGAAACCCGGCGGCCACCCGATACATCCCACGACATACATGGCAAAAGGGGAGGGTCAATGGAAGGGGGTGGGTGGGGGCGAGAGAGAAAATTATAGAGATGGAGGGGGAAGAGGACCCTCTTCTAGCAGCCATGATGCCATGACTAGCGAGATTTGAGGCAGGGATTTGATACTGTGGGTCCAGTTAAGCTGTAGCCGCCATCATGAAGTATTCTACTAACTTATCAACTGTAACCACACATACAGCCAAATTTGCACCAAAGAACTCATTAACCCAACAATAGATAATTACAGTTCGTGACAGTTTCGTGAATGAAAAGCTGAAGGGAATGAATGAAAAGCACCATCATTGTTGCTTTTGTATTAATGTTTCTGGCTCCTGTGCAGGGTATCTTTGTACATAACTGACTAACTGACAAATCAAGCCAACTAGTCAGAACATACTACAGCATTTCTTATGGTTAAACATAAGTAAACAGTATTCCAATCTGTACTATATGCAGTGCTTTACTGTCTGTCAAGTTTTACAATCATACATATTTTTAATTTCACAATTGTGCTGCATGTCTGACACCCTGATCTCAAATGGCCTTATTAGCAATCTCCCTTTAAACTCATCACAAGCCACACTAAGCACCATACCTGCTAACCACAACCATTACATTGCATCAGAGAAAACCACCTTTACTGGTGTTCTATTGCCCCATCAGTTCTATTACCAATGCAGTGATGAGTGCAGGCTCCGTCCCTCTAATCCATACATAGTCTTATGCTAATTACTGGATCCTTACCTTGCGTGCAATTGGCTCCTGACCCTCTGTCAGTCCGTACCAACTGACAAGCTTATTCCAGCCCTCTGTGGGGACCAGGATGTAGTCCAGCTCATCAATGAGGTGCTCCTTGATGGCCAGCACATCCCCATCTAGAGGGTGGTAGGGAGGAAGACAGAAGCATATTTAGTGAGTAACAATAACAGGTCACTTACATTACTGACCCTGACCCTCTCATGTAATACAAAACACACAAAGAAAAAGGTATGCTGGAGAGCTTTCTATGAACCCCCCAAAAAGCCTGCTCTATGGAGTTTGTCAACAATGTTGTTTTCATTCCCTTTTCCTCTGAACTCTTTGTTATTACTTCCAGAATGACTAAGCTATACTTCCCTGGGGTTCCAGCCAGAGTGATGTAAAGGCCACACAGTATTTACAATATATTCATAAAGATGATTTGGGATCTAAAAAGATAAAGCATCATCTGTCTTACCTCTGAGAAGACCAGAGTTATCAACGGGTCCTGGGTAGACATTCTGGTCACCCATCTGGTACTTGTCCCAACTGTCAAATCCGACATATTTCTTCCACTGTTTAAACCAGTGACTGTCCACAAGGTACCTGCAGAGAAGGTAGGCAGTAATACATCAGCTCTCATAAAGCAAGGTGGGGTATTGTTAATCAGTGTAGATTGTTCAAGGGTCATGCAACAAACTTGAAGGTGTTAACGGAAACTTTTGTATTTCTTTGAACACGTTAAATGGTGATATTAGCAATACTTCGGCAGGTAAAGGCTACCTTTCCGCCAGTGACCTAAACAAACCTGCCTTTGAGAGGCAAACATTATACAGATTGATAGTTGTAACAGTAGCTCTGTTGACGCCGAGTTGAGTTCAGGTTGCTGCATGCCTGGCCAGCTGGCTCTGTGATTTTGACAGGTGCTTTTTTTTTTTCCGACTCCGCCCTTCCGAAGTCGACAGATGAACCCACTGACTGGCGAACTACTTAGAGCTTCGGTGGTCTAGCCAAGTAGCTAGATATTAGCCTGCTAACTAGGTCCGACAAAACGATATGTAGCCTCGCAGAGATCATGTCATGAGATAAAAAGCGAGGCGGTAGTTTGTAAGTAGTGAAAACAACTACCAGAATACAACACTTAAAAGATATGTGGGGTCAGTCGTTCTTCACTGACAGTCTAATAGCTAGCGTTAGCTCGAGCAGCGCTAGCCTGCCGAGCTGACACACATGAAGCTGACAGGAATCCGTTAGCTAGCTCGAAGCTAACTGTCAACACGGCCCGTCACCTCGGCTTTCTTATCCCTCATGGCCTTGACAGCCGAGGTGGAGCAAGCCTACGGCCACGCAGCATCTCTGAAAAGGTTTCAGCTCAAGTCTTACCAAGTGTCTCCTTTTCTTAGCTGTGTTTTCAACAGTGCCGCGACCTCTCCTCTCTGGGTATCCAGATCAGCCGCTCCTCCTTCCGCCATCTTTCCTCAGACATCACCCGCTGCATGGTGGGAAAGCGTGGGGCGTCACCGAGGCACGTAGAAGTGACGCCGCTGTTCCAGCCAATCAGCAGCTCACTGACAGCTAAGGCGTAGCATGACACCTAGTGGTAAACTTATTCTAGAAAAATGCTCCAAAACTGCCCCATCATTGTGGCTGCACAGCATTTTTGATGTCTGAGAAACTGTCTTCACCAACTTCTTTATCCAGGAGCATTTGATATTTTTTTTTTATCATGAGCTCAATATGTAATAGCCATATCTAGTACAGAATTAGTTAATGGACCTTGTCAGATTTTTAATTTCATAACTGTCCATTTTTTAACCTGATCATAAATGAGACATTCTTTCCTACTGTGCAACAGTAAAATGCTTAATCCTGAAAGTCTTTTATTAGAGTGCCAGGTCCTTAGTATGGGAAGTACAGCACTGATATCATGCAGAGACACATTATGCAAACTCAATTTTTGCATTGCATATAAATAATGAATTCATAAAGTAAGAACAATTCTGAATAAATAATGATAAAAGATGATATGTATAATGTTACATAATAATTCAAAGGGGTATTCTAGAAACAAAAGTGATAGTGATATACAGGCTCTAAGTCTAATGTTGTCCTACACTTCCTATCTTTTCATTAGAGCCTCCCTGATTGCCCAAATGCTCATGCCTTTCAGACTCCATGTCTCCAGTTCACAATGAAAGATTTCCTTTAAAATTTTGAACAATAACTTCAGCAGTGTTTTTTTCTCACTCCCACCAGAGAAAAGAAATGACAGTAACATCGTGGTAAAATGGTTCAAGACAACTTTAAAATTAGCATGTTTATTTAAAAACGTACTTACAAGATTCACATTTATTTGTACAGTCATATTATGTTACAGTACAAAATATGAAACTACATTGTTTGTACTATGTTAGTCCTAAAACTACTGCACTGCTACAGTGCTATAATTATAATTCTCACTAGCATTCTATATTTTCAGTCTATTCGGTAAAATATAACATTTTATTTCAATTCCCGTAAATACAAAAAGGAAAATTCCCCCAATCAGTTATGATAATACAATATATGATACAAGTATGACTAAGAAGCCATGAAGTGATGTCAGATACACAAGGAGACTTGTAGCCCACTTTTTAGTGGTAACAAATGGTTATCCTGTACTCTCACTGATTTTGCCATCATATACATTTACACAAAACTCATCCTTACATGCAGACTTAAACATTTATTTTGAAACTTTTGGAGGAACCTGTGTGTCTGTCTCTACCGTTACCATATTTAAATGAAATGAAAATGCCATTAACTTCTATTATGAACTTGTGACATTTTTTCTGAACGATGCTGACTGAACAACTGCTGATACATTTCAGCCAACTACTGTATTTACATTGTCTATGAAATGCAGAGCTGAACAATATATGCCAACATATTAATGGATTTCAGTTTGAATAGAGCAAATTACTTTTGTCCCTGAAAAAATGCCCTTGTCCCCTCTAAAACGTCTAAGTAATCCAATAAATGCCAAACTACTTTTTAATTTAATTTTCTTTATCTTTCTTTCCTGAAATGTACAGGTGCTGCCAAACCCAACTCCTGAGTCCTCCATAAATGTTATGTATTAAAGTAGATGATGTGATGTTTGTTGTATCTTTCCCTGTAGTGATCTCTGGGATGGAGGAAGGGTTGCAGCAAGTCAATAATGGAACCAAAACCCACATGTCTCTCCGATACACTTCACCGCTGGGGCCTCATACGTTGGAGTCTCTCTCTAAAACAGGAAAGTAGCCGTTTTTAGTCATGGTGGCATCTCCCTCAGGGGCAAAGATGGCCAGTAACCTCTCCTGCTCCCTCTTGGTTTTGGGTAAATCATCAGATGGTGTGATGAGCAGCTGGATGCGCTGTAGAAAAATAATGGGGTGTAGTTATTTATTAAGTCAAGACCAGGTTCAGAGGGGCTACAGACCAAGTCACTCAGAGTAAGACCAGAGGAAATTAAGTTTGATACAAGATCAAGATATGTCACAGTTAAGAAGCGCCATGGGTCTCTCTCTCTTTCCGGATTAACATTACCTCTCGGAGTGTCCCCTGGGTAGTGCTGATCTTGTACACCATCCACAGTGGGATGCAGACCATGGAGGAGAGAGCGAGCAGCCAGCCGATGACATAGCCCCACCACGGGTACACATACTCATTGTTGTACTTCAGAGGCGTGTATTTGATGAGGGAGAAGGCAAAGGTACCCTGCAGAAACAAGTGGACAATTATTACTATTGGTGAGGAACCGGCAAATGATTTCTTTTCTTTTCTGCAAGAGGAGAGGGGCGAAGGCCTTGGGTGTGGTCGGCCTCTGTCATCTTTTGGAAAACCTTGGCTTACAACTTCATTAGTTTGTTGATACTCACAATGCATGTGGCCGGGGTGAAGAACAACCAACAGTACTTGATGTAAGGTCCCGGGCGGTAGCCAATCATGTCCTCAATGTTGTCATAAAAGCGATCTGCACCTGCAAAAACACAGTAAAGATGTTTTTTTTAACATGCGTGCACCTTAAAACCCACAGCTGAATGTCAACAAATACTCTACGCTAATAATAATAATAATAAAAATAAATAAATAAACAGTCTGGATACCAGCTTACCATAGACCCATGCAATGCAGACAGTCTCGAAGATGGACATGAAGAGAAGACACATGCCACTGGCTGCATAGTAATCAAAGAGCTGGAAGACATACATGCCCCCCTACAGAGGGGGAGAGAGATAGAGAGATAGTATTTAGTCATAAATAACCTGCATCACTTAATCTATTTGTTTTCACACAAAACTGACTGACATTTCATTGAATGGTCTAATGAACTAAATTGAAATTTAGCCCAGTTTACGCTCTGCGAGTTGAACATCTAATTCCTGGAACATACACGAACCACAGGGAAATAGAAAAGACAGAATTATATATTTATATATATATTACATATAGAGGAAATAAAGTGAAATCCATTGTTTATGTGTAGATAGTACAAAAAGTGATGAAGTTATGGGACTTTTTTTGTTTTTTCTGACTGCAAGAGTAAAAAAAAAAAAAAAAAAAAAAAAAAAAATCTGAAAATCTTCAACTTGACTTGTATGAGTATGACTTGGCAGAAAAAAAATCTATTCTATCATCTATGGTTCATGGATATATCCAGCATAAACTGAAATGTCTCAGCTGTTTATATTCATATATTGCTGCCACAGACTCACTCGAGACACTGACAGAGGGCGGCTGATAAAGTGTGTGTGTGTGTGTATGTGTGTTTTAGCACAAACTAAATCTAGATGACATGTTAACATAAGTATTTTGAATGTGGCATCTTTTTTGCAGTACTTAAAAATACCAATTCTACAAGCTTATTATGGAGAGTTTTTAACGGAACTGAAGCTCAAAATGTCGAGACTTCAGACAGGATTTATGACTAAGGGCGCTGCATAACAACGCTTGAGACTTACCTGAGACGTGTTGCACAAAACCTTTGACTTGCTTGTACTTACAAAATGATGACTTGTTGACACCTCTGCAGAGCATTCATGTTTCCAGCTGTGCAGAGGTGAAACCATGTCAACCATGTTGGACTCCGTAAGAATTTATTTCAACATAAAAAAAAAACATCCTGACCTGGTTTATCCCCCTCCTCGAGCAACAGCCTGATTTGGAGTGTGTATATGTGTGTGTAACATATTGCATTCGCCTCAGAGGAGATATTTAATAGCATATTATCTCAATGCTGTTTTGGAAGCAATTTCATCACGTTAGGAAACATATCATGAGTTAAAACACCTTAGGTATTAAAAATGAAACATTTTCAAAAACTGAATATGGAAAACTTTTACTATGAAAATACCGTTATCGCCCGGGAAACCTCAGTGAGTTTATGCTTGCAGATCTTTGTCTCTGTGCATGCATCTGTGTGTGTACAGCCTGCATCTGTGTGCGTGGTCCCAGAGTGTGACCCCTACCTCCATCAGCATGATGAGGCCCATGAGGAAGGAGAAGAGGGAGGCACCTAACAGGAAGAGCTCCCTGCGGTTTTTACGGCGGAACACGGCGGGGTACATGTCGACTATCGCCGTCACAAGGCTCTCGACGCACACAAACTGATGGGAAGGAGCACAGAGGGAAGAAGGGAAAGAGGACAGGTAGACACGGTTTTTGTTCAGTGATCCTTATTGCTGTGGGAAATGAAAAGTTCTGAAAGGACCATTCTTTAACTAAAAGTAGTGCAGGACTTTCTACCTGACTGTCCAGCCCCAGAAAAACAATCATGATGAAGAAGAGGGCGGCCCACAGAGGAGAGAAGGGCATCATGGACACAGCACGGGGGTAAGCTATGAAGGCAAGGCCGGGACCTACAGAGAAAAACAACTTAAACTGAAAACTTAAACTAATAAAAAAGAAAGAAAGAAATCCTGGCACTAAGGATAAAAACAGATTATTGTTTGTATTCCTTAGTTTATGCAAACCTCACCAGATTCTGCTACTTCTGAGATGGGAACATTCTGTTCATAAGACATGAAGCCCAGGATAGAGAAGATTGCAAAGCCTGCCACAAAACTAGTGCCGCTGTTCAAGAAGCACAGTGACAGGCAATCTCTGCAACAGACAGCAGGTTTTTATTATAGCAGTGCAACAAATATACTGTAACTCGTAGAAAATGTAATTGGGAATTTGATATTTTCAGTATAATTCTGCAGCAGATTGAGAAATGTTGTGCAAAGATTTTACATAATCTTAAAAAGAACCTCCTGCTTATTAGACACTGCTTACATACTTGTAACAGTTATTGTTGTATTTGTTGTAGCTGCCCAGAGCCGTCAGCGACCCTAAACAGATGGCGTAGGAGAAGAAGATCTGGGTGCCAGCGTCCATCCACACCTAAGACACACAGGAGAAAAAAAAAAATGTAAAAAGATTTCTTTAATTTAAAAAAAAAAAAAAAGCTACTGAAATTTAAAGTGGTGCAAAATGCATATCCAGCATAGGAGCGCGCACACACTTAGGCTGATGTATATATGCAAACGTGCCATCCAGTGTTTAGACAATCCAAAGGAATTCACATGCTAAGTTTCTGCATGCACAATCATTGACCAATGCAGTTGCACAATAGTAAAACTGTTAAAAAATCTGTCATTGGTCTTGTTCGTCTTAACACTGATTAACAAACCAAGATTATATGGATATAGAGAGTGCAGGATCTGTGACGGAGAGCTGAATCAGATATTTTTCTTTAGTGACAGGTCATCTTAAAACACATCCCTTATCATATCAGAATAAATGGCTGAATTACAAACGAAGACAGGGCTGAGCCAGATGGAGACGACAAAATAATAACAGAACTTGACAACGAGAGAATTATGGACATGGAGACTCTGACAGAGCCTTTCTGATTGGACCTTTGCTACTCTGAGCTGAGGAGAGCCAGTTAAAACTCCTCTCCCATCGAGAAGAGGCCTGGTTAATAGTCTGTCTGCTCTACAGTCCTGGTAGAGCTCGTGTTTATAGTCTCAGCGGTGTCCTGCCCCGGACTCGATCCCTGCACTCCCTGCCTCTTTCATGGAGAGCAGATGTACCCAGCAGTAACTAGGCTCCCCTAGCAGAGAACCATGGGATACCTGCACCTGGTGTGCCCTCGCCCACGGGGAGCAGAACACAGAAAAAGGCCCTCATTGGGATTTTTGTGGTTGGAGGGGTTAGGGTTAGGTAGCTAAACACATACCAGATACATGCAGCAGTGTTCAGCAAAAAATTTCTTGTGCGTGCGAGATCTTGCTACCTGTGGGTCCGCCAGTCGTCCCAGGTCAGGGTAAAGGTAGAACTTGATGCCAATTGCAGCACCAGGCAGCGTGAGCCCTCTGATCAGCAGCACAATCAGCATCACATAGGGGAAGGTCGCAGTGAAGTAGACCACCTATACAGACAAACACACACACACACATAGTGATGTTAAATATGCAAACAAGAATCATGCCAATAAGAAAAAATAAACACCAGATGTCATCCTAATTTGACCTAGATCTGTTATAATAGATAAAGAAAGGGTCACCTGGTATTTTCTCTTGTGTTCTCACTGAGGTGCAGATTAGGATAAGACTCTGAATCACCTCTCACCCACCTTTCCTGTGGATTTCACCCCTTTCCAGATGCAGAAGTAGCACATGACCCAGGCGATGAACAGACACAGGGCCAGGTCCCAGTTCAGAGAGCCCATTTGGTCAATGCCTGGGGAAATTCTCAGCGCTCTTCTCCTGGAGAGGCAATAAAGAAACACAAGGTTGACACATTATTGTTGGGATTATATGAGTAATGCATCATCATCAGGAGGAAGTTGGGTCGTCTGAAAACTCACTCCCAGAACTCGATGACAGGAGAGGTGACATTCAGGTTGATTGTTTGGTTGACTGAGGTGTTTCTCCTCTCAAACTCCACACAGTTTTCTGGGGGGGGGACACACAAAATGGAGAGATTCTTAAACATATCAAAGACATCAGTGGGAGCCTCTGCTGTATTTTAATGCACACTTGTTACCTGTGTTCCATGTGTTGTTGCAGGATGACCAGGCCAGGTCCCAAGAGAAGGAGAAAGACAGGTAGAAAATCCCCCAGGCCAGAACGATGATGTAGTAGAAGTTCAACAGAGTCACTATCACCTGGGTACCATAGCCGAGACCTGCAGAAATTATATTTTTGTAGTACACGGAGCATGCCACAAATGATAACAATAATTGTGAAATGTGAAAATCATCCAGTGAATTTTGCAAAACCCAACGAGCAAGAGCCTCAGACTGAAAGACATTTTCTCTTTGTGGTCATTTTTGCATCTTTTTGTCTCTTCATAGTCGTTTTGAGTCTCTGTTTTTGTGGTGATTATTATAACAGTGACTTCAAACAGAGGATCCAGTACAGGGGCCCCCCTCTGACCTCTTGGGCCCCTGGGCCCTGTGTCCAATAGGCTCATTCATTAACACACCTGTGGCTTAAGGTGATAAACCTGTCCTCCTTACCTTCAAACAGGGGACTGATTTTTCTCCAGCAGGTAATGCCTCCCTGGCTGGTGTACTGGCCCAGCGCCGTCTCCAGGAAGAAGACTGGAACGCCACAGGTGAAAAGGAAGATCAGGTAGGGGATGAGGAATGCACCTGAGTTGAGAAAGAGCAAAGGATTCTGGGTTAGAGCGGTCCAAGGCAGGTAAACACCATTCCTGTGTGAACAGACACATACATCCATTCATTCTAAGAGATTTTAAGAGTTTCCAATCCACCTGACTGCCGTGTCTTTGGACTTTCGGGGGGGGAAATCAGAGCATCAACAGGAAATCAGTGAGGACACTGAGTCAGAGCTAAAATCTTAACAAACCAGGGTCATCCCGACGTCCCGTCGGGTGGCCGAGGATGTTTGCCGTGCTCAGATTTCCGCCTCTCCGCAGGGACAGCTGCTGTGAGCAAGGAGCAACAACAGCTGTTTGACCCCGCTCAGCCCTGAACCCTGACCCCTGCCACCCGCATGGAGGGAGAGAGAGGGGCGTCCAATTTAGCCGCCACACAGGCATGTCCAAAAGCAAATAAGACACACACACACACACACACACAAACACAATCTGTTTTTATTTCCTTCACCTGAGATCTCCATCTGAGACTTAAGCTAAGCGTGACTTTTGATGTGCTCAGGTGTTCTGCCATGCCCTGTGTGAGGGCTTTTGAATATGTTCTCCCCAGTCTTATGTCAGCTGTACTCATGGTTGCATGGTTGAGTCTAACATATCTGTATACACCTCCATATGTAAAAGTTTCGGGTGAAGCTTCTGCCACTGTTGACCCGCCTGTATGCAGGGACACACAAACCGACCCAAGTTCATCACACACTCACCTCCTCCGTTCTTGTAGCACAGGTAAGGGAAGCGCCACATGTTGCCCAGGCCGATGATGGAGCCGGCGACTGACAGGATAAACTCGATCTTGTTGCTCCACTGGCCCCGCTCCTCCATCTTCTCCTCCAAGGGGGGCAGCGGGTCCTTGGCTCGGCTGACGCCATTGGGGAGGCCTGCTTTTGCAGCGTCTCCTACATCGCAGACACAGAGGAATGGGAACGTTGCAGCAGGTTATAGAAGCAGGTTGATGTTCCCTGTTTCTCAATATCAGTCAAGAAAGCCTTCAAGAGGCAGCAAAGACACCAAAGAAACTGAATGTGAAACTAAAACTCTGTGAATATAAAGCTCTTTTCATTTTTTTCAAACTAAAGATTTGCCAGAAAATAAGCTCAATTCTGAGCTTTGTGTACATTATGAATAGCAGCCGATTCAGTTAAGTAGAATGCAATCCTTGTGAGTTAAAAAAAAATAAAAAAATAAAAAAATACAGCAATCACATTATCAAAAGAAATAAAGAAAAAAAATATTTCAATGATTTTAAAACTCTGAAATCTGTCCATGCTTGACTTACCTTTCATTACAGCGCTGCGTGTAACTCTCGTTTCAAGAGCGAAGCCGTGTCAGGAGATTTATGTGTGAAAATGCTCAAGTTTTAGTATTTAACATGACAGGAGAGGGGCGGGGGTTTGTAATGCTAAACTAGGCCAGCCTCCGCTTTCTTTCCCTATGTCTGCCCCCCCTTCAGAGCAAAGTACATCATCTACATCATTCCATGGTTAAAATAAGGTCTCTGCTAAAGACACTGTATAATAAAAAAAACAAAAACAAAAAAACAGGATCATGTACACCAAGTGTGCTTTTTGGAAATTGTTCCAAAAAGCACACAAAGATATGTCTTTTTTTTTCTTTTTAAATCAAAAATGCTTATAGCAAGGGTTTGAATTTAGGATTCATGTATTTGTACCTCATGTTCATCATGATTCCTCATGATTTATGCTAATTTCCTTGTTGAAATCTATCTACCCAAAATACACACAGACACATCTTCCATCCCTGTGGAGGAATAAATGGTAATCATGCTTTAAGAGACACATCTCCATCATTGGTTGGTCATCTGACTACAACCCTAAATTCCTCTCAGGGCATCAGACAGGAGAGGTGACACGAGTGGGGTTGGGGGGGGTGAAGCCCTGTGTGACTGCCTATTTCCAGCAATATCCTCAGCGACAGAGGTGAGTCACTTGGATGGAGGCTAAAGCAGCTGAGGTCAGTTCACACCGGATTTGACTTCGCTGAGTTAGGAGGGAGATCAGCACGCACCACCCAGCCCCCACCCGCAATCCTCCCCTCCCCTCTTTGGCAAATATTTCTGCATTTATGTATTCTGTTGCTTTTTCCACCAATAGGATTGATGTCGAAAGACTCAAATCTCAAAATGCTTAATCAGAAAATAAATGGATGTAAATGTTTGAGATGGTCACTCTGTTAGCAGTAACGTGAGTTGGTGTAAGAAGAGACATTCCTGTTCACGAGTGAGGGGGGAAAAAAACACACGTAACATGTAATTTAACATGCAGAGCTGCAAAACATGCAACCACATCTTTCCTCTAATAGAGCTAATGAGTAACACAGGAAATGTGAAGCTTAACTTTCAACTTGAAAATCAATCAACCTCTAAATAACTCACATAAGCATGATTCATGAGTCAAATTCTGATTTTTTTTTTAGCCAAGTAAAGCAAAAAATACTTGAATCTACAGCCTATTACTTGTTTTAAGTTTCATATTTGATGGGTCCCTAACATTGCACACTTAAATGTTTCACTTTTCAAGTTTTATTCGCAAGGGTTTTTTCCTGTCCTGTTCTCTTTCCATGTCCTGTGTGAGACAAAACCACTCAAACAGGTAAATGATCGCACAATTAAGAAAAACAAAAAAAACAACACATCATCACAATTATCAATCATTTGACTAGGAATAGTTTATTAAAGGTGAGAAAACAAAACAAAAAAAGCCACAATCCATTTGTTTAATTGCTTAAAAGCTATGTACATTATAAATAATTCCACTACATTACAACCATTTGTTTTTCCTAGTCTGGAGTCCTACACATTGAGATGTTACTGTCTGACGAGCCAGGCAGAGGGCAGATAGGAGGGGTACAGGATGTCCAGTAAAACACGACTGGGAACATATTTGTTTATTTGCCTCTTTGCACTGAATACAACAGCTGGAGTAAGTGGGTGTTTGTTTGACTGACTTGTTACTGTTGAGAAGGAGGGCCGGGAAGTAGCTGGTGGAGGTTTTCTAGACCTAAAACTGTTGTAGGAGGACTGAGTCGTGTCTGTGCACTAACAACCTTTTCAGCACATAGCGGTGCTGTGTAGAGAGAACATGTCACTGCTGGAGCCACACGGTGAAAGTTCTTCACCCTCTTCCTGATGCAAGTTTTTCTTGTGCTCTGTAATCCAGGCAGATACAGAAAAGCCCCAATCTTGTCCCTTTTTCTGCCACGCTTGTTCATACGGGGTTATTCTCTCTGTCAGATGCTGTGCAGTCTTACAGGTTGAAATGCTAGCCTGGGTACTGGTTTTGTGTTATGCTCATTGTGTGAGGTACAGTATTCAAACTCAGTCCTAAGCCGCTGTTTTAGCGCTAACTTCCCTGCTGAGGCTCGTGCTGCTGCTGCTGCTGATGTGAAGTTGCTGGGTTGAGATGAGAGGCAGGGGAGGGATGAGTCCACGAGGCCACGACGGACGAGGGCAGACTCTGCACGTTGCCGCTGCACATCGACGTCGCCAGCACTACCACGCTCTCCTCCGCCACCTCCTCCACCGTCATCCCCGCGCTCGCCCCTGCGGCCTTCCGGGAGCAGTCCATGCAGATGTAATCTTCATTCTCGGCCATTTCGCACGACACGCCCACGCACACCTGGTGGAACCACTCGTCGCAGCCGCCGTCGCACTGCACCCAGTCCACCTGGAAACACACACACAGACAAATGCAGACATGTGATTGAGAATTGAGACGGACGACAAGGAAACTTTATGATAATTACTGGGGAAAAAAAAAACAAAAAAAACACGTGGCTGTGGTTTGTCATGCAAAACACAAAATTCTGGACAAACATCCATGTGTAATTTTTAACAACACGTGTCAAAGCTGTATGTCAGTCATTGTTTGATTGATCAGATTTTCTGGGATACAGAGCCAAAATAAATCTGAACACTCACCAACTGTTACACATCTCTAACTGTGAGCTACTTCACTCACAGCTCAGCACACAGAGATAACCTATTTCATTGGACTTACTAAATAAGTCCATTTTATTAAAGACTTAAAGTTTAATTTAAGTGTCACACATATTTTGTCACAGTGTATGAAGAACAGCAAAGTTTAGCAAAATCCTCAAGTGAATTAGTCAGTATGGTTAGACGTGTTGTGCTTTCTACAGCAACATGTCACACAACATTTCATACAGAAGATAAGAGTTTAAGTCATTTCAAATTATCTATACATGCATCCTTCTATCTGTTTCTCTGTTGGGCCCTATCCCAGCATGCACTCTGCTAGAGGCAGGGTACACCCTGGACAGGTCACCAGTCTGTCTGCCGGGCTAACGCACAGAGAAGGATAAAAAAACAGAGCACATGCAAAGCCAGCAATTTGTTTTAAAAAAAAAAAAAAACCAAAAAGCTGACCAGGACAGGTTTGAACTCGTCTCCTGGATTAAATTAGTGGAGTCTTTTAAAATGAGGACTGGTTGTGAGGACATTACTGAGGGAACTCCTTAATCTCAATTTGAATTTGAATTTAAATTTAAATTTCACACAACTGTTAATCATCCCAGCTTCAGGTGTTATCAGCCCAGTTGAGAGCAGCACCTTCATAATTTCATCACCTTTACTCCACCCACAGAGCTGCAGGCCTACCAGTTCCTCAGCTCTGACTGGCTGCCCTGTGGACACGCAGGGGAAGGAGACTGGCCACTGGTTAACTTGGTGGAGAGTCTGGCGTGCTGTCTCAAAAAAGAACCACATCTGTGTGTCCTGTTAATACGTTATGTGTAACTCTCTTTAAGGTGTTCCAGTGCTGTTATCAGCTGTTGATATTCAATAAAGTTCCAAGATATTCATTTTGAGAAGTGTTTGTTATTAACTCAGTACTCAGCAAACAAAGAAACTTGTCATTCACCTGGGTGTTTACAGTTTCGAGGACCTGTAAACCTGCTCTGCTCAAAGAATCGAGCAGCATTTACCACCTCTCTCTGTGAGGCAGGGATGTTAAGCAGGTTCAAGAGGTTTGTCCAAATGACAAATCTGCCAACATCACGGTCCTCCGACAGCACAGCACAGTCCAAGAGCAGCTACATTTTAACACAGCATCCTGCCAGATTTCATGAGGCCAGTCTGCACTTCAGATTTCACAATGCAGAATAAAAGTATATGCTGAGCCACAGGAAAATGATGGGTGCTGGTGGGAGCAGAGCTCACAACTTACGCCTTAAAACACATTTTTACAACAGAGAAGATACAGAAAATTGAAGAAGCACAAAAAAAAAAAAAAGAAAATCTATTCACAGCCTATAAACACTATACTATAATCAATTTATAGGTGTCTGAACTTTGTGCGGATACACATCTAATCCTTGCATTTTGATCTAAATGTGAGACAACTCAACCTCCTACAGCCCATTAAATCTCCACTTTTTTATACACGAGGCTGTGTGATCTCTGACAGAGCTGAGGACATTTACTATTACTCACATATTCTTATATGGATTTTCACAATACACATACACTGAGAACATTTCTTTTCAGTCAATTACTAGATTAGTCGAGTGACTTTAAGTCAATTAATTGTTTACATAAAAAAAAAAAAGACAAAGTCTCTGTGGGTCCAGCCTCTCCAGTGTAAAGAAATCACTGTTTTTGAAACTGACTGTCTTTGTGTTTTCAACTGTGGTTTGGACAAAATCAGGCATTTGAATACGTCACCTTGGGCTTTGGGAGACTGTGAAGGAAAATGTTCAAACATTTTATAGACACAATAGTATTGTTTTATAGAAACAATTGATAAATCTAAATAATGATTAGTTGCAGCAGTTCTTGACTCAATTAAGTGAATATTTTAGAACGTGATCTTGAATAATCTAGTAAAAATTCAATGTGTCAATATCAGATAATGCTGAGACAATTACCACATGAAGTATGTCCATATTCCCAGGGAAGACATCAAAGAAATATTTCAATAATAATATTCCAAAGATACAGAACTTTGAGTTTTCAGAAGGTGCACAGTCACATGGTCACCTTTGACATCTGTTAATTGATAAACCATAGCTGTGTCTATCAATCATCTATGATTCACCCCTTGTGCCTCTTTTGCTGTAACACAACCTCCTCACAACACAGTGCTGAAACTCAGGCTTATATTAGAAGGAAAAAGACATATTTCATCACCAAATCAGGATGTTCAGAAAATATATTTTTCATTAAAGCAGATGAGGCTGATGACTGAGTCCTCACCTTATCTTTACAGGGTCTCTGGCAGTTCTTGGCTGCACACACAGCGTTCTCATCATTGGAGTCCTCAGCTCCAGACCAGTCGTACTTGGAGGGAATGTCGAGAATCTTCTTCTCCTTCCTCTTCTCCAGTCCCTCCCTGATGGCCTCTGCCTTGGCGGCTGCTTTCTCCTTCCTCTTCCTCTCCTTCTCCTCCTTGGCTAACCGTTTGGCTAGCTGCTTCATCTCCCGATTCTTGTCCAGGTTTAGTTTCAGTTTCTTCTTCTTGGGTTTCCCACCCAAGCCGAGCTCTAACCCGACTCTTTTCAGTTCTTTGGACTTGGCCGGTCGCATTTCTCCCATTGCTGAGGCTCCACCGGCGGCTGCAGCAGCCATCAGCATGTGGTGATGCTCGGCTCTTTCCAACTTCCGTTTCCTCTTCTTCTCTGAATCTTTAAGCTTGATCTTCAGCGGCTTCTCCATCAGAGAATCATCAGGCTGTAGAAAACAAAGGACAGATTGCAGACATGATTTTCCTTAATTTGACCTGTAGCTCTGTAAGTATTTGCAAAACTCTTCACCAGAACCAACCAGAACAACCGCTTCAAACACAATCCCGATATTCAGTCACTAACCAGCATTTACCATAAGGTCCGGCTGTGCAATCAGGTTGCGTAACAAATAACCTCCCTACCTCCATGACCTGCAGGAATCTCTCCTCAGAGGGGGGGTGTGTGGCCTGCAGGATCCTCCAGATGTGCTGGGTCTCATCCAGGGACACCTCCAGCAGGTCTCCCAGCATCATCAGCTCCTCCAGCTGGGCCTTAGCCTGTGGGGACAGCTCGAGCACTGGCGGCTCAAGGCTGCGAGGGACGAGGGGGGTCTTCCTGGGCTGCTTTCTGGGTGTGCCTAGGTCTGAGATGTAAATATTGTGAGTATGAGATGACGAAAGCACTTATTTCAGAAGAAATCAGGAACACACGGACAGAAAATTGAATCTTTCATTTCTCAAGAGTGTAATTAAACATGTGTGTTGAAAACAGAAGTGGTGAAATAAAATATAGCTTTGAATCATTTGAGCTTGAATTGTCTGGTGAAAAAAAAAGGAGCACTAAAAAGGAGAAGGGATCGGTGTGCAGAGTCAACAAAGCAAATCAAGAAATAATTTAAATAAAGTAAATGTGGCCTCACTTTGCACACAGGACTTGGAGGCTGAAGAGTAGGCGTGCTCGGCACAGAAGGAAGGTGTGGCAGCCGGCCACATGTGACTGACCACCTCCTCAGACTTAACGGGAATCTCCTCATCGCAGAACAGGTAGGGCTTCACCTCACCTGGGTCCTAAAACAAAATGGATACGCCAAGAGCAAAGAATTAAAAAAAAAATAAAAAAAAAAAAACTACTTGCTAATATGGATTTTGACCAATATCCCCTGGTTAAAATCCTAAAGGCCTTTAATGCCTCACTGACCTTCATATCATAACCGTAAGTCTCCCTGATATCCTCGTCTGAGTCCGTCTCCTCGTCATCGTAGTCGACAGACTGGCGAGGTGACGTGGCTCTGCTGAAACCTGACTGCTGGAAAGTCTGGATGTGGCCCTGGGGAGGGAACACACACACACACACACACACACACACACACACACACACACACACACACACACACACACACACACACAGTGTCTCTAATCTTTCATATATTTCTCAACAGAAAAAAAAAATAGCATCTATGCTACATTATCTTTTTCTAAAAAGCATGATGCTAAAGAAGAAAAGCCAAAATTAAATCAGCAGTTGCCAACATACTGATACCTGTAATTCCTGACCCTATCTTGTGGTCTTGTTTCATGTTTAAACATTAGTGCCCTCTTTTGGTGCAGTCTGTACTTGCATCCAAAGCCCCAGTAGAGGCAACAAGAACTACACTACACTACCAGGAGTCTTACTGATGTTGTAGTGTATTAGAGCAGAATGTTGTACCTGCAGGTCAGGGTTGGCAGCAGCTTTCTGAAGCTCAGCATTGATGATCTTCTCAGTCTTCTCCCTCGCAGCTTGCTCCACCATGCGCTGGCTCAGCACAGACAGTTTTGCCAGGGCTGAGGACAACTCTTCAGTGGCCAGAGCTTGACGTGCTCGGTCCTGGTGGGACAGTGAGACCAGTGGAAGGATCAAAAAGCAAACCGTGGAAGCGTTCAAAAATAAAGCTGGCTGATGGCTGTAACCTGAGAAGCTATAATGAGTAATGTCATTTCTCTGCATACCTGCCAGCTCATCGCCCTCTCTGTCAAACACTGGAGAGCCTCTCCCTCTGGCAGACGCACCGGCAGTTTCTGTAGCGACACCAACAGCGACAGAATGGTCTCTAGCCTCGGCCTCCTAGACCGCTGACACAGCGGACATAGAAATTTGGAGTCTTTGCTATTACTCTGCCAACCCACACCCACTTTCTTCTGAGACCCCGTCTTAGGCAGAGGCACGCACGCTCCGTGGAACCAGTCCTTACAAAGCTCGCACTGTAGCATGAAGCCGCTGGCCGTCTTTCGACACAGGCAGAACTTGACCTCCTCGATGCGGTCAGCCATGGCCATCTTGGCTAAGTTGGCGGCGCGGAGCGAGTGGATGGCCTCCACTTCTTTCTGCTCTTTGGCTTTGAAGGCTGCTACAACAGTGGAAGGGTCTCGCACCTCCTCGAGGCTCTCCTCCAGGTCGCTGAGGGTTTCGGGGTCAAAGCCTCCTCTCTCCTTCTCCATGAGCTCCTTGACACGCTTCCGTTTGCTTTTGCTGTTACCGTAGATGCCGATGTCCACACGGGGACTGAGAACCTGAGGGAAGGGACACAAAGGACAGCAACAACTTTTCATTCTGTTTAAAGTACGTGTTTTTCCATTTTGTGTGTCCGTGAAATTATCCCCAAAACGTACAGTAAACAGCTGTGATGTGGAGACTGCACTATATCTGTATTGCATATATTTCAATTTAATTTTAGCATCACAGCCCAATATAATCTAAACACCTCACAGCCAAGCATCAAATGAAAAAACTACTCAATCCTTGACTTGTGATGGCTCACCTGGAGCAGTGTGTATGTGGAGTTCTTCTTGAGGAAGGTGCGAGCAGTCCTCTCCCTCCAGGCTCGGGCTGCGGCCACCTGAGACTCCACCTGGGCCAGCGGATCTAGCCGGACAGGGATGGAGCGACCCCTGGCCAGCAGGCTCTCCAGCTGCTCCAGGTAAGCGTAGCTGCTACCACTCTGGATGGCCTCCACCTTGGCGGTCCACTCCTTTGCCTTCTGCAGGGCCTCTCGCAGGGCCAAAATATTAGGCAGATACGCTGGGATGTTCCTAGCTTCCAGCACGATGCTCTCCAAGGTCACCATGCTGTGTCGAGGCCTGGGGTTACAGGAGGACAGACAGACAGACATGGCATCATCAAGCATTAAATGATGAGCAGCACTGTAGGAAAGTGCAAACATCCTCATTAAGTCTTTGTAAAACATGTTTGTATTAATTTGTATGTCTGCAGCCATACCTGGCCTGCAGGCAGGCACGAGCCTTATCCTCCCATCTCTCTGAAACAGTGAGGATCTCTTGCAGTTCAGCCATGGCCTTCTCCACAGCGTGGTGGGGAGCCAGACCCACTCCAGAGTCTATCAGCCTCTTCATCAGCTCCAGTGTGACACGGTGGGGCTCAGCCAGGGTGACACGCACCTGGGATGTGAGAGGGATAGAACGTTCATCACATGAGGCCACAACTACTATAACTCATTTTAATCACACAAACAGGTTGTGGCTCTTATAAGGGCCCACCTCATCGAGCCAGCGGGCCTGCTGGAGCTCTTGCTTGAGTCTTGGAAGCTCAGGCAGCTCTACGTCCAGGCCGCTGCCCAGGTCCAACAGCGCCTGCAGCTTGGAGGAATCGGGCATCTCATCTGACAGCGCTGCCTGGGCTCGCTCATGGAAGTCCTCCACATTCTCCAATAACTCCTGAAGCAAGGAAGGTAAATTACAGAGATTTGGGGCTAAAGAAAAGGGTGCGGAGTCAGACTGAGTAATAGTAGTTCAATAGTATTGATTTAGGAAGACGGGGGAGGGAATAAAGATGAGACTAAAATGAATGAGAAATAAAGGTGTGAACTACATTTCATTTACAGCTTGTGAGCTTTGCTTAGTACGTAGGTGTAGACGGGACTAACTTTGACTTGTCGGGCTTGGCTGATGATGCAGGGCAGCCTGTAGAGCTGATCCACGAAGGCCTTGAGCTCGTCCACTGTCAGTTTGGTACGGTTCCGACTGCTCTCAGAACGTAGGCGGCTGCTACAGACACACACACATGGAAAAACAGCTATGATTGAGTTCACCTTTTGAACCTGAGCAGATGGAGTATTGATTTCCAAATGGAAAAAAAAAAAATGTTTGAGTGTGTGTACATGCTGGTTCATCAGTGAATTGCTTTTCTGTTGAATTACATTAAAGGTTTGTGTATCCATGTCCACTGACCTGTGCCTCTGCTTTCGGCTGAGCAGCAGCTGGGCTACAGATGAGCACGTCTCCGCCTCTTTGACCATCTCCCTGAGGCGTCGGAACAGAGCGTTCTCAGGATACTTTCTGTCCTCTGCATCCTCCAGCAAAACCTTGAGCTCAATAAGATCTGTCAGACACACAAACGAATGGTGAAATGGCACAAAGACACGCTACCACAAAAACAATTACAAATATGTATGTATTTTCTAGTAGTAACAAAGTACATAAAACCTTTCTTGTTCTTCTGGTCCGCAGCTAAAGCCTCTGTGACCCTCTTTGCCCAGGTGTCGTAGGACTGGGCCCGTGTCTTGACCCCGTAAAGCATGGACGGAAACTCCTCCAGATCATAACGATACCTGAAATATATCATGCACATAACTAGTTGATATGTTTTATGAGGCCAACTAAATGTTGAGTGGGGCACTGCTCGCCAACTCAATTACAAATAATGGACTTTACTTTCAGTTATTCGTTTAACAGATTGAACTGAACTGGTATTGTGCCAAAAAGCAATTCCTCTCACCGGAGACACTTGTTGCCGAGCGGACAGTCGCAGAGATCTGCTGCATGGTGAAGACAGACCAGGCGATCGGGGCTGCAGGAACAGGTCAGTGCAGACAGGAAACAGGTCGTCTTACACTTGTGGCACTGGCGCTCGTCGTCAGGGACCAGCTCAAAAACTTCCTGTTCTGACGACAGCACGCCCTATAGGTCAGGAGGAAACAAAACTGATGAAAATAGGAAACACAGGCACAAGATAAGCACTAGTTAAAACCGCCGACAGTTAATCAAACCACAGATGACACACAGGTTTAAAGCCAGTTTACCATGAATTACCAGGACCAGACTACTTTCATGAGAGTCTTCTCACCATTTCTTGGACGGCCTGTCTGAGTTTTGTCTCCTCCTCCATCATATCTCCCATTTCCTTGAATACAGCAGCAGCCAGTTCCACATCAAGGCTCTCTGGATCAGCGGCCATCTTGCAGAGCAGCTCCTCGTGGGAGAAAACGCAGTAGCGGTGGAGCCGTCGGTAGTGGGCCACACACTGACGACCCATAGGTAACTGAAGAACAGCATGAGTGAAAGATGAACACCCATGTTCAATAAAAAAAGTTTAATCGAAGAAGAATTTATGTTTCCCTCACCCAGTCAGCAGTGCAGAAGTTAACAGCCTCTGCGAAGTTATAGCCCTGGTTGAAGCCGCTGTGGTAGGCCCTTGGGAAGGTCACCACAAACTCCCCGGCACACTGATTGGTCCTGTACACCTGGGGGGGGGGGGGGGGGGGGGGGTGGATACACACATGTGATTAATAAACAACATGGAACAAACAACCAATATCTAATTAGATCTAATATCAACCCCAGGCCAAGGATACATACAGGGACGCCGTGCTCCATGAGGACATTGGGATTCATGATGGTGACCAGTTGATGGAGGAGGTCAGGCTGGGAGTCAAACAGCTCTGGAGCCAACTTCTTCATTACAGCCTCCAGCTGCTCTGCTGCAGAGGCCGGCACTCCATACCAAGTCTTCGGTTCACCCCTGGAAAACAGAGAATAAATTAACTTTAAAGTTATTTACTTATCCAGAGTGACACACCAGTGGAACAAAATAAAGACAGTTCCCATGCACATCGATAATTCAATAGTACTTTTTTAACTTTTTTTATTTTTACTTTTTTTCCAGTATCTTTTATTTCAATTGTGTATTTTTTGTTTACGTCATTATACATGTATCAGGGCTGTAACAAAGTGCTGTCCTGTGCACCCTTTATCTCACCAGTGCAAGAAGTTGATGGAGTAACTCCAGTGGTCCTCAATGTGCCAGCAGAAAGAGGAGAAACACATGCCCACATAAAGCCAGGGTACCTTCATGCCCGAGATGTCCACATTGATGTGGGTGAGCACCGACTGCTCCAGCACCGGCATGTTGTTCAGGTTCCAGCCGGAGTTGGCATACTCCTGAGAGGGGTTGGATATAAAGTGCTTTTATTCACTTCAGGGCAAAGGTCACGTTTTTTACTGAATAAAAAGAAAAAAGGTTTTTGGGGGAATTCTTAGATGGAAGTCTGAGAAATAAAATGACCCTGGTAATGTCTTAAAAGTATTTTATTTTATAGGTTATAAACCTCTAGAAGAATATTTAAGAAAATAATGAACTGGGCTTATAAGTAAGCTCAACATAATAATAAGCTGGGCGATATGGTAAAAAACCTCATATCTTGATATACATTATAATGCCATATATAATACTATGAAAACTTTAACAAAGTATAATGTTAAAATATCAGTATTTATTTGTAACACCAAAAACACAGCATACTGTATATCTAACGTAGGTGTATAGTAGTGTTTAAAAAAATAAATAAACATAACAGAATTGTGCACACAGCATACATCTTGCTATAAAGTCAGCTGCTTCCAACTCTGCACATAAATAAAAGTTAAACAAAAACTGTGGCAATATAAGAAAAGCTTTGCACTGTGCCTCTCTAGCCTCAGGTTTTGTGACAGGAACATGAGCCTGTCAACAGTGTCTGGTTTCAGGAATGCCCTGTGGGATGTCATAATGTTACCACTGGCGCTAAACACCCTTTCACAAGGGGAACTCGTGGCCAGGACAGAGAGGTATTTTTTGCTAAATGGTTGAGCTTTGGTAACATTGCTTCATGAAGCTAAGACATAGACCTATGTCTGGTGAAATGTGCTACAGTGACATGCATAGACAAGGCAGGTGTTACAACAGTGGCGTATGTGCACGCATGTGCGCGGTTATTTCTTATATCTTTTATAAAATAATCAAATACGTCAATATTTTTGATATTCCAGCCAGTCCTACATAATATGCACGTATTAGAGGTTCTAAATGTGTTGAATAATACAACAAGTCACTTCAAGATAAGATGTTAAGGTTTGTCAAGTCAACAATTGAAATGTTTATGGAAATATAAACTATAAAACCATTTCCTCACCTCTTCATCTCCTAGTAGCCTCCTCTTGCCGTCCCTGACAGGAAATCCACTGCCCACCTCTTTGGAGCTGATATCAGCTCCGTACTCTACGATGACATCCTCCTCGATGCTGCTGACCAGCCTCCAGAACTCCTTCTCCACCAGCTCTGTAGGGACCATCTGGGGGCAGAGAGTGGAACTAATGAAAGTCCCTGCTTTATCTTTTCACTGCAAAAGCCTTTGAGCGACACACGCAACTTCTAAGTGTTAAAGCAGAACTTGGGAAGCAGCCAGATGACAGGAGGACATTTATGAAAGAGCGGACGTATTCTAGATTAAAAATCTGATTTTACATACATGCACAGGCATGTTGAAATAGTCGGACTTGAAGTGGTCAGCCATCTCTCCGAAGCTCTGGAGCGAGTACTCTCTCACAGCCTGCTCAAAGCCGAAAGCTTCCCTGGGCTTACTGCACTCCTGTGAGGGTGGATGGAAAACATATTTATGACAGCAGGGATTAACATCAAGTGCAATCACTACAAAGACGGTTAATTACACAATAGTTATGATAATGTAAATAAACAACTCTTATCATTTGAAACTCTCTCCTTTAAGCTATCATCAAAAATGTTTGGCATGTGCATTTTCACATGTGAGGATCTGAAAAGTATCAGTTAATATATTTCAACTTTCTTTGAGAACTTGAACTGGTGGGTAAGCGTTCGAGCATTACCTCAGCAACACATTTTGGGCAGCGCCAGTCCCCCTTGGGCACATCCTGTAGAGGCGGGATCAAACAGAAAGTGTGGTAACTGTCATCACAGCCGTCGCACAGTAGGAGCCGGTCCTCCTCGTCGCCGCGGCCACACATCAGGCAGAGGTAGAGGTCGATCTGGGGGATCAGTGTTACAAAACACACAAACATGGTCATTTTCAGAGTTACAGCGGATACAATGAATGTCAGCTATCAGTTAAATGTCAAAGTCACTGAACTGGTACTCACAAAGTTGACCTCCAGGGTCTCCTTGCGTGGTCTCATTTTGATGGCGAAGGCCTGAGCTTTGAGGTGACGCTGCTTCTTGGTGAATCCATCATCTAAGTGAAAGGTGCCGATGCAAGAAAAGAAATACTCACGATCACTCTACTGGCTTGTTGGTCGGTGTGTAAAAATAAAGGTCAACCAAAAATGATCCTTACCAGCTGACACAATCTCCAGGCCCACCATCTTGGGACTTGTGCTGAAGAGTTTGAGGCCTTTTGGGTCCTTGTTTTCTCTCTGGAGAAACACAGTAACAGCAGACTGTGAAACAGAGTACTGCTGCAACAAGGCCAAATGTTAGACTCTGGGGAGCCTGCCTGCCACAGCTGGGAATCCGCACAGGGGCAGGGAAAGAGATGCTTAAAGCAGATTAGCCAATATTAAAAGGACTAAGCTTTTGTTTGTGGTGAAACGACTGCTCTGACACAAACGATGAATTTGTGACGTATTCACTAAAAGGAATGAAACTTTCTCCAGTGAGACACAATCTCTTAGTTTATCTGACAATTACCAATATTGTAGCTGTTTTTTGTTCTTTGTTTACCTCAGACTTAAGGCGCCTGGAGCGTCTCTCAGGCAGAAGCCTCTCTTTGGTTTGCGTTGCATCACCCTCCCCATCTTTCTCCTTTTCCTTTTCCTCTTCCTCGTCTTGCTCCTCTTCCTCCACCGCCTCATCACCAACTCCCTCATCTACTTCCTCACCATCATCACCCTCATCATATAGCCTCTGGATGCCCTGAGTGGAGAAAGGAGTTGGGTGAAAGGAAATGAAAGTTTTACAAAACAGGGATATTATTATTAGGCACAAAGCTATTTGCAGCAGGTTTAATTTGGTGAAGCCAAGTTTGGTTGGTGTCACACAGTATGAAGCAGTCAAAGGCTGAAATGTGACAGAGACACTGGCAGCAGCCAAACCAAATTTAGCTCAATGGGAGAAGAGTCATTTCAATATCAACACCCACTCACATGCTGTGTAAATTTACTTGCTCCAACTGTACAATTTCAGTTAAAATCATTTTGGCTGTCTCGTACACAATGGTGCAAAATGGTTCCATTCCTGAATCAGTGTGCAACATCAACAACATTACGTCAACATGTTTGCAGATGTTCGAGCTTCCACAGTGTCTGCAAGACAACACTGTTTTGTCAGAAGACAATCAAGCAAACCTGCTTATTTTCTCGCCTTTTTAAAACGTATCATGAGCTTAAATCTAATTAACTGCAATATTTGTACCAATTACAGAATTACAGACAAACTGGCATCAGCATCACTCACAGTTAGCGTGGCTCCAGACTGAAAGAGCTCATACGGGTAAAGGATCCTCTCGTAGTGGGAGCGCAGCAGCGAGCCAGCACCTTTCCCCGATGGGAAACCCATTCGGCTGGCCACCTTCGACCACCTTTTCTCTTTACACACGGTCTCAAAGCCACCCTCGGATGACACAATCTGAAAAACACACATGTGCAGGTGCGCACACAGTCAAGTGCAAAACAAACGATAAGAAAAAGGTCTTTGCGAGGAGTAAACAACTACATGCAGTGTGCAGCAGCAGTCAATTAAAGCATCTGCCAAAGTTTTGATGATATTTTATAAAATCAGAAAACAAAATATAAAAAAACGGGTTAATCAATCTTATTTTCAAGTTGTAGCAAAACATCTCGCAGCACGACAAAAGCATTCATATCCATTTATCCATGAATATCAACAGTACATAATTATTCTAAAAACAAACAGCACACACACATAAAAACAAATCTAAATGTATCTAGTTTTACCTTGCTTAGCTGATAGAGGTCCAAAATTTTTCTCTCCACATGAGGGAATCGAATCTTGGATCCCTGCAGCTCCCAGAATTTTGCGATTTGATCCAGAAAGTTGAGCTTAACCCGAGTGAGGGCCTGGACAGGCAGGGGAGAGGGGAGAGAGGTCAGACTCTAAGTGCATGAGCCCAGTGTTCTGCTGTTATACACACTGGACACCTCAGGCAAAATTATGTCTGAATGGCTGCACTTTGATACACGAAAATACTGCTCTGGTTAGTTGAAAACCTTATAACTCTGATCTTGAAACCGTGCTGCTGCCCTTTGGTTTACAAGCATTAAACTTCACGGGTGTGAGATAGAACACACTGTAGTTGGAAAAAGAGTACATAAGCTGCTTCTATCCAAGCAGCATTGATGAGTTAATTAACAGCACACCTGTGATGAAGACTCTGTTTCTTCCAGAAATGTCTATCAAAACAGAATGCAGTTTGAATAGTTTCCAAAATACCTGCTGCCATTCTGAATATTTCTCTGTACTCTTCATAAAGCAACACTGGAGGATCTTCATTCATTATATTGTTATGATGACATGATGCATCTTCTTGGCAAACTCACCTCAAGTTCATTCAGTCTTTGTACTCTAGGAGTGAAGCGAAAGTTGCGCACATCGCAGGCAAATGGAGGCTGCCAGTCCTGATAGACAGGAAAACAGAAACATCAGCTCTGCCCAAGACAACATCAACAATGAGGAAATGACAGCAACAACACTGTCAACTTGGAACAAATCAATGTTTCTCAAGAAAAAAAGAGCATGAGCAGGGCTTTTTTTTTAAGTAAGGTTGATTCAACTATTGCATTCACAACAAACCACTACTCATACACGAGTGCCATTGAGTCTATTTGTGTACAGTACAACTGTGTATACTTCTGACTGTTTGAAGCCATTATTTTCTAAATTAATAAAATGCTTTGGTCACACACGCGATGCCCCAAATTTTTAAAGGTCCAAGAAAATTAAAATGATCCGGATTGGATGCTTGTATGTCTACAAAACACATCATAAACAGCAGAAATATGGGGTTATGGTCTGACAGGAGCTACAGGCCTACATATGGCTCAGTGTCGCATCTTCGCTGCTAGCGTGGTCCAGTCGTTGTACTGTAACTTAGCTAGCCGCCAGGAAAACAAAAACAAAGCAATTGTGGGAACTGTTGAATTTACTTTGCCCTTTTAAAACTTTTCTGAACAACAAAGGAAAGCCAGTGTCAACCTAGTTCAAAATATGCTCGCTTGGGTGCAAATAAATTAAGCCTTATTTGACCTCTATTAGAGTAATGGCAACTAGTATTGTCGTTGCCTATTGCAGAATTCACGCAGGCCCAAAGTAAAGCAGCGCTACCTACGTAGGCGCATAAGAGGCAAATCCTCACAGGTTTTAATCCACTGTTTAAGATGACATGAGTTTACCTCAGGGGGTCGGATCTTGCAGATACCCGTTTTCTCTGCAATGGGTCGGATTTTGTTGATGAATCCTAAAGGATCTGAGAAATCCTCCCAACTCGGCTCAAAAACCGGGCATTCAGGAGGTGGGACGAACTCAGCAAATGCAGACATGTTTGAGTGGTTCCAGTGAAACAATCTTTTTTTAAAAAAATATGACAAAATGCACCGAGTTGAGCTCAACAGCCCATGATTATTTCCAATAATTTTCTTCTTGTAGAACTTCCTCCGTGTCCATCATGATCCTTCAAATTCCCTAAATAGCAAATCACTTCAGTGACAAGGCATCCCTGCCGCGATGGCGAATCATAATCTGGTCTGAAAGTGAATACATAAATACAACAACCGAGCAGCTGCTGATCAGTGTTTTCCCATCATCCGTAAACAGCGGGCCGGGCCAGGCCGGGGAGTCTCCACCACCACTCCCCTACCTGGGACGGAGGGCAGGGTCAGTCCGAAACGCCATCATTCCTTCTCACCGACGACAGCTTCTCAAAAAACAACTCAGCTGTGAAGACTTGGGCCAGGGACGACAACAGAATTTAAACTAAGTTTGCAAACACAAAACAAAAACACTCCTGCTTTACAACGTTGGCTGTGGTTTTATGTTGCGCAGGCTAGCATTGCTACTGCTACGTCTCTGTACCTAGGTAGTGCATGATTTCTTCGTGATGATGCATTTCCAACAAAGTTATCCACGGTTGGCTAAGTCCTGTAGCTAGCTGGCAGTGTTTATTAGCTAACGTAATCACGCTCGCTTGTCGTATCTCCCAGAATAAACTCTTTGCGTCCAATTCTTCGAGCGAGCACCTGATAGCTAAGTACCAGCCAAGCCGGACCACAACAAGGAGGAGGCTAGTAGTTGCAAGCGTACATTGTTGACTGATGTCTTCACTCAATGCATCCACCCTCATTCATTGAAGCATTTGAGGCAATGGAACACTAGCATACAGCTAATTTGGTAGGCTAAAATCAGTTTAGCTACCGCTGCCCGTTGCGCAGCTAACATTAACGTTAGCTAAGAATGTCGGCTGAGCAGGACAGTCCGCCATGGCTTGAATAGGTTCATCGGAATCACATAAAAAAAGGGCATCAATCCTTTTGCTTTGTTTCGCCGAATATCACTTTCCGTATTATTTAACGTCGTCTGTAGATACTGTGGCCGCATTAGCCAACGTGCTAGCAAGGTTGGGAGAGCTTCTGTGATGCCTTCATGGACACTCGTAAACTTTTTACTACTTCCGAGTTTGCTGGTTGTGTAAAGGCAGTGTTTTGCCTGTAAATAGTAGCTTGTAACAACGTTTGCCATGGACAACGACTTATAGCTATTCTTTTGTTTTATAAACAGGAAAGCGTGGTGATGTAACATGTTGTATCAATACAATGAAGGTGAGATAATGCCATTTGTGTAGTAATTAAGGTTACATTTAGCGACCAGACACTGCTGTGGTTGTATTACCTTTACTTGTACGGTTACTATCAAGAAGCAACTTTTGAGCGACCATGTACCGTTTAAAAAGAATTTGACAGTCTTTTGTACCACTTTACCGGATATTTTCAACAAGCAGAACTTCAATATTTCCTACAGTACCTTAAGGCAGCATTGTTTTGTTTCTACAAAGCTTTGTTTCAAAGACGAAAATAAATGTGTTCAGATGAATGCGTGACCAAATTGAATTTTATTGCTCAGTATAAATATGTCTCATTCATAAATATGCGTTTGTCACAATAATGATGATACATTTTAGTGTTGCTAACATTTCTATACAAGTTTACAGCCATATAATGAGTACCCATCCTCCGCTTCCGGGATAACCCGGAGAGATTGCAGCGTTGGTCCAAATAAGTGAGGCGGAGACAATTGTTTTCCATTTGCCTTTTAATCAGTAACAAAGGCTTGTAATGAATGTTGTTAAAAAAAGAAAAATAAAGCGCATGCAATTTAAAGAAAAAAAAAAGATCAAATTCCCTGCTATATAAAAGTTACATCAATCAAACCTACAGTAAATTGTTTATCAGAAATATTTTATGAAATGTACAATAAAAGTTCTATCAAAATTATTTTCAAAATGCTTTTGTTAAAGCTATAAAGTGAACTAGCCAAGTCATTCATTTGTGTAGTTATTAGATCAAATTCTAGTGAATTATTGAAATCTGTGGTGTCTAGTAGTCATCATGAAATGGATACTCTGGATGATCAGACCACCTGTTGAGTCAATAGAGGGAAAAAAATATTATTTGTATATTAGAGGAGCAGGACATTACTTACACAATATGCATTATACTCACATAAGGAGCTCCACAAAGCGAATATTTGTGTTCAACCCATCAATTGCCTTCATCTCAGCCTCAGAGAGAGAGAAGTCGAATATCTAGAGTGTTTAAAACAGATCACTCAGGTTGCATTTCACATTTTATTTCCTGATTTTTCAAGGTGCATTTTTTGGAGCCATAAAAACAAACCTGAAAGTTCTCCTTTATGCGAACAGGGTTGAAGCTCTTTGGGATGACCACCACTCCTCTCTGCACATTGAACCTCAGAGCCACTTGGGCTGTGGTCTTGTTGTACTTCTTAGCAACTGATACCAATAGTTCATCTTCCAACAGTGGAGGGCATTTCAGGTTTACCCTGTTTAAAATACGGATATTTTACTATGACCCAGCAAATATAAAAGCTGAATTTACAAGTGCAGAGTCTTACACAAGCATATTACTATTCACGGCCAAGAACACAGTGTCTTTATGAAGTAATGTGATGAATGGGCATGTGTCTCCCATACCAGGATGCATCTCTAGATGTCCCCAAGGGGCTGTATCCCACAATGACAATATCATTCTGCCGGCAGTATTCAAGCAACTTTGGCTGAGTGAAATAGGGATGGCATTCAACCTATGTTTAAAAAAGCACAAATATTGTTTGTTAGTTCTTTAGAATAGACTCAATATAATACTAAGTCACTGACATTTTGTTGTGTTTGTCAACCCTTTCTCTTTCTTCTATCACTAAAAGTTGAATGCTTTCTTATCATTTGCCCCTTTTTCACATAATAGGTTGTATCATTAATGTGCTTTTACCTGGTTTGAGACAGGTTTGTGTTTCAGTCCTGGTTTGTTAAGAATCAGCTCCAGTTGTCGCTTGTTGAAGTTGGATACTCCAAGAGATTTTACAAGCCCCTCGTCTTTGCAAGCCTCCAAAGCCTAACCGGGACATGAACAAGCACAGCCAGAAAATAAACCTGGATTAAACCAGTTTTTTTTAATTTTTTTTACAGGCCCACAAACAGCGTACTGTCAGAGGTTTGGTTCATGACCCTGAGGACATAATGATTGGCCAATTTTTTATCTCTTTCTGCATTGACCTTTGGACAGTAGTAAGTCTGTAAGTAATATGGTTGTGAATCAAAGGGTTCCTAGGGTTCAAAAGGAGAGAAAAGGGACAGTGGATTTTCATAATAAATAATTATTTATAAGTCAATATTGTCCATAAATTATTTAGTATAATTTTTTTTATTATTCTTGAATGACAAGTGCACGTAAACAAGTCTCACCTCCCATGTAGCACAGAGGTCCGTCTCATGATAAATGTACTCCCCATTCTCATCTTTGGGGTAGAAAGTATCTCCTGGCTTAAGAAATCAATAGACATTTTTGTCATATTTAGTGCGGTGAAATAACAAATCTTAAAAAATCTTAAATATTTTTTTAAATGCCCTTTTCACAGATTCTACAGATATTGTGACATTAAATACGTGTATACCTTGAAGGCAGTGGGCATTTCTACAATATAGAGGTCGACATAATCCAGCTGTAATGTCTTCAAGGTTTTCTCCAAAGCAGGACGCACCAGTTCTGGGGGATGGAATGTGTTCCACAGCTGCATAGTCAGTGCAGACCAAAAAGTATTACTTGTTACAAAACTGTAGCATTCACTATGTAGCTATGAAGACTGGTGTGGGTAAAAAGTTCACTGGTCCACACCTTTCAGGACAGGCACACAAAAAAGCACACTTTGCAAACCTTCCCACAGTAGAAGATGTCCTCTCTCTTCACAGTTCCATCTGCAATTTTTTCCCTTATTGCTTGTCCCACCTCATGTTCGTTGAAATAGACCAAAGCCCCATCAATGTGTCTGTACCCAGTTTCAATAGCCACTTTGACTGATTCATATGAAGTTCCTTTAGGGGTCTATCAAAAAGAAAAAAGAAAAATACGCATCATGTGTTAATGACATCTCTGAAGGCACAGAATGAACAATGTAAATATTTACTTTTTTGTGACATGCACATCATTTATAAGGTTATGTCCTATGAGCAATTTACTCGAAATATTGTGTCTTACCGTGCGGGGATCCGCATAAGTCCCCAGTCCTATCAAAGGTATGCTGTTCCCATCACTCAGAGGAATGGTATGGTTCCCAGCCGTCAAGTTCATTCTAATCAAAGTGTGACTCCTCAAGATCAAACTTTTGCCAGTGCCTTTTCTGCATGTGTCTATTTGAATCCCAGTGTTATATATGCCATTCAATGCAACGAGATTGGTCAGACTGCTCTGACACAGCAAGACTCCTCCCAGGTACAAAAAGCAGCCTCCTGCACAAGTAAACAAATAACTAAGAGGGTGATAAAAAATCAACACTATCTTACACATTCAAGCACAAAGACAAATTTTTAAAAATGACAGGCTACAGGTGAGTGAGTGAAAATGTCTCATTTAAAATTGCGCTCTGTAATACGAAGTTTGGCCGTTACCGGGCGCTGTAGCGTTAAAGCACCGCAGTGCCGTTTGGGTAATATATGGTATGTGTTTTGAGCTACGAAAGCACAGATGTTCGCCTTTCCTATGGACATAAGAGCTTCAAAATACTATGTATGTAGGATAATGTTAATTCATATGTGACTGAGCGCTGTTATCTTTTGCCTCTTTTTAATAAGAACCGCCACAGACCGGGGGATTCATTATTTATTGTCTGTACCATATGTGCAATTAAATCAGGCTAAGTTGCTAATTTAGCCCCCAAAGCGGAAAGAAATAGACTTTAACTAATGCCGGTATTGTACAGTTCAATAAACCACTTTCCAGGATGAAAGGGATATGTCTTAAATGTTGTAATGAATTATATTAGTGTTAATATTCCTTATCCGGCTTGTTAAGTTAAAATTACAGGCTGTCCTTTGTTTCCAACCGCAACGCTATATTGATTGGTTGCCTGGAAAGATCGGGAAGCAGCAGTAAAAAAAAAATGGACGAAACTGCCGAAAATGTTGACAACGACGACATTGTCATCATTGTGGAAAACGAAGCAGAAAGTTTGCCAGCCGAGGAGGAGAGACTGAAACAGCAAGGCACATTCGGGCTCATGGACACTTGTCCCATCTGCAAGTTGAGCTTCCACAACAGAGAGCCAAAACTCCTGCCGTGTCTCCACTCCTTCTGTAAGAGGTGTCTGCCTGCCCCCTTCAGGAGTGCTGACCCGAGGCGTGACTCGCAAGGTCAAGTCGACAACAACAAACCATGTGAGAACAGTCAGTTGATATGAAGTCATTTAGGTCCCTGATATAGTTGTGATTGATGTAACTGTGGTAGATTGTGATGGAGCTCTTTATACTTAGCTGGAAGTGAAGCAGGTTGGTTTAGCCAGAGAATATGAATGGTGATGACTAATATCCTAGTCTGAAAGCATGAAATCACTGCTACAGATGCTGTGTGTATTTCTTTTGAAACACGGAATAATTTAAGTGTTTGTGAGCTGACACCTTGAATAATGGATCTGGTTTGTTGCTCCAGTGGGTGCTATTCGATGTCCAGTATGCAGACAGGAATGCTGGGAGATGGATGTGCTGGATAATTTCTTTGTCAAGGACTCCGCTGAGGTGCCAAGCAGCACTGTGGAGAAAACCAGCCAGGTTGGTCATCACCTGCATATCCTGAGCCTTAACTTTAACAACAGTTTGGTTGTATGACACCTCTCAGACTACAGTGGTGATTTTAATTTGCTCAGCCTTCTTTTGCTTTGTTCTTTACTCGTATCTTTAATAGGTGTGTATGAGCTGCGACGACAACACAGAAGCAACAGGTTACTGCGTGGAGTGTGTGGAGTTTCTGTGCGTGACATGCATCGAGGCTCATCAAAGGGTTAAGTTCACCAGAGATCACACCATACGTCAGAAAGAGGAGATGTCTCCAGGTATTTTGTGTCCACAGCTAATTTTTTGTAATAAGATTAACCAAAAGTAACAGTTGGTAAATATTGGATTGAGATAATTCAGCAAATAATATTAGGTTCTCTGCAGGCATTTACACTGTTAACCCAGTTAAAGAAAGGAGGGCAAATGCGCTGAAGAAATGGAAAATGTAAGCAGTTAGGTTGTTCAAAAAGTTCATCAAGGCAGGAGCACTGGCAGGCGCGCAGAAAAGACACAGCCATTCCGTTACTTGGCAGTGATGGTTTTTCCACCTGCCAAGTAGTGTAGACAAACTATTGTGCCAAGATACCATTCATGAAAATGAAGGTGTAGATATTTATAAAAAGCTGAGGAAAACATTTAAGATGACATAAGCCGATAGTACATTTCTGTGTGTTCTTAAGTTTCCCACTTATCTGTATCCCAGAAGCAGTAGGTGTTTCCACACAGAGGCCTGTGTTTTGTGACATCCACAAGCAGGAGCCACTGAAGCTGTTTTGTGAGACGTGTGACCGACTCACTTGTCGGGACTGTCAGCTGCTTAAGCACAAGGATCACAAGTATGCAGATTTTTTTTTTTCCTACCATAAAATAGTGTATTTTTCTATTTATTTTGGATAAAGATGGTAATTGGTGTATGGTCCTTTACATCTTGCAGTGGTGATGCAGCCTGTTGCACCATTGTGGAGAAATTAGAAAGGCTGCTTCTGATTTTAAGCAAATGATTATTTCTGTGATTTGAAATTTGATGAGGTCATGTGTGTTTATGTGAAAAGGTGATTACTATCAGAAAAGGTAAAAAAAAAAAATATTTGTCATAATTTTTTAAAGCTCCATTGTCTCTCACTGAACAAGGATACCCAATGATTAATTCAATTTCCATTCATTCACCACGCATTTTGATATTCTTTGTGTCTAGCTACCAGTTTTTGGAGGATGCGTACAGAAACCACAGGCAGTACCTGGAGAACATGACGCAGCAGTTGCAAGAGAAAAGAAAGGCCATAGAGGACGTTTCCGGCTGCATCAGTACAGGGTAAATTTATCCATCACAGCTGGAACTTGATCAGACTTTCTGTTTTCTATGTATTTTAGGTGTAATACTGTGTTAGCAACATAATCTGATTATCTTGATTTCCCAGACTCCAACAAGTTGAAGAAAACCGGAAAGCTGTCACAAATGAAATAAAGAAGTCCATCTGTAATTTGATAATGGAGATCAACAGGAAGGGGAAGATTCTGGTTAACCAGCTTGAGGTACGGTGTGTTTATTCTGCGCTGTGTCAATTGTGGCCGTCTGTTTTTTGACCTTTCATGAACACGTGTGCTCTCAGGCTCTGACTAAGGACCATGAGTTGGGTTTGAAAAAGCAGCAGGAGGACGTCAACTCTCTGAGTAGGCACCTAGACCACGTTATTAGCTTCACCAAATGGGCTACAGCCAGCCATAGTGGAACAGCGCTCCTGTACTGCAAGAGACTGGTGAATTTCTACAATAATTATCTGACAGAAGCGTACAATACTTATAATACTTTCAATTTTCTTTGTAAAAGAGAAATTCTCTCGCTTTTTATCTCCTAGATCCTTTTCCAGATCCATTACCTGATGAGAGCGAGTTGTAATCCCTCCATCGTCCCTCAGAGTTCTGTTCGTTTCCAGTGCCGCTCTGGTTTCTGGGCCACAAATGTAGACCTCGGTAAGACTTGCATCACCTGAAATTTACAGTACGAGTGAAGCAGCGACGAATACTGTAGAATATAAAATGTTTCCTCATGATTTGTAGACGGCTCAGTGTGTCTTAAAAACCCCATCACCTGCAGGAATAACTGCGGACTACAAACTTTGTTTTGGTTGTTACTTTTTTTTTAGTGTATACGTTTGTCAATGCTCACTGAATAGATGTTAAATCCAATTTCCCTGGTGTACTGTGATGTTTAAAAATCGACATCAGAAGCTGAGGCTCAAGATAAGGGAAGAGGAAAAACATTTTCTTTTAAAGGAAATCTGCACAGTAATGATGATGATGTTTCTTGGAGAGAAGTGTCGGCCACGTCATCCTCTAGTTTCATTTTATCTTTGTCAGATTGCTCCTGAAACTAGTAAACAAGACAGATTGTTTTTTCATCTACGTCTTTCAGTGTAATTAATCTCATCTGGCCTAAATAACATTTTTCTTAATCTTTTGTTTGCACTTGACAATATTATATATTCTCTTCTGCATTATCTTCCTTTTAATTTTAGCACATGTATATACTTCTTTCTCTTCTGATGGACAACTTTATGGTGCTAATAATAGTCTTTAAAAGGAATAGGCTAAAATCAGCTGTGGTCATTACTGTCTCTGCTTTTTAAGTGTCATAGGCTAGAATAGTTTTTATTTTGTGCTCGGCCTACAGGCCACCATTTAGTTTCTCTAAAACCAAATCATCAGGCTTTTCAGTGTGCATGTGCAAAAGTGTTTTTTTCAGTAAAGGGGAACTACAGAGAGTTTAGACATCAGAGTCTGTTCACAGGTGCTGCGGGTTCTGCTGCATATGTGTATGAAGCCTTTTTATGGCTCCAGAGAGAGCTGGGCCTGTTCATCAGTATGGTCATTGCTGCTCGATGAAACGTTTGCTGCTACTAGCATAACACATCCAAATCTCAGACCAAACTGCTACCGGATAAGTAGCATTATGGATAAGGCAGGTTCATTCAATTCATAGTTATTTATTAGGTGTTTTAACTGCTTGTTATGTCCAGGTTCTCTGGTAGTAGAAAGGGGCCCAGGAAGGCCGCCCATCACCAACCACCAAGCAGCTCCCAGAGCAGAAGCACCTGCCGGAGGTCTATCAGCAGTCTCAGCTCAGCAGCGACAGAGCACGCTGGCTCAGCTCCAGATGCAGGTATGACTGTCACCACAGCCAGTAGTTTTAATGAGGATGAAAGGATGAAATGAGTTAAAATGAATATGTAAAGGTTCAATTTCAATATGTACTTTTTGCTTAATGGTCTAATACTGTGAGATATTCTCCGTGCTTTTTAATCTTTCTTTTATATGATAGCTTATAAATGTCAAATGTCAATGAGTACAGCTTCTACCAGCACCGATTAAACTGTTAACTACCCCTCTGTCCAAGGTTGACAAGCTTTCCCAACAGCCCCACAGACAGCCCCCTCCCAACCACTGGTCCTGGTACCAGAACGTAAGGCTCCCGGGACCCCCCGGCCCACCACCCCCAACCAGGCCCATCCATGGAGGCTCCTCCCCCTCCCAGGGCCCCCCGAACTTGACACAACCAGGACGCAGGTACGGGACCTCCCACCCCAACCCCAGAAGCCCCACCTCCTCCATGCTTCACAACACAGGATTCCCACCTCCCCAGGTAAGTGGGCGCAGGTAGACAGATTAGAAAGTGGATGTGTGTGTGTGTGTGTGTGTGTGTGTGTGTGTGTGTGTGTGGGGATTACATTGCATGTCCTGTATGTCAAACATGGGCTCCTTGTCACATGGGAAGTTTCTGTAGATGATGCTTATCAAAGAGTCAAATACCAGACTTATCAGTACTTAATGTCTTAAAAGTGTTTTCACCAAGAAATGAGTATGTTTCAAATGTACCTCAATGATTCTTCTCCTTATTCTAAAAACTGTTCTTTCAACTTCAATTTTTTTCTACTTCTAGTCTCTGAGAGATCTGATCCATAGCTCCAGCTTCCCTCCTAAACCCATGGATGTGTTGCAAGGTACTTCCCGCTACCCACAGCCTCTGCCTGCCGGAGCAGCTACACAGACGTCACTACACCAGGTTGGTAGGAGAGGGAGGGGCCAAAGAGATTTTCAGTGTGACATCAGCAGGATTCTACAGAGAGAGAAAAGAGCTTTTTCTGGCTTGTTTTGTGTAACTGTGATGATGCGTTAATTCTAGCCTAATTTTTGTTTTGTTTTCTTCAGAGGGGTCTACCGGAGTCCTCCTTCCTGAAGAGGAGTGAAGCTAGCGGATCTGTCCCCTCTATCACCATCTCTATCCCCAAACCCAGCTACGCTCCAAGTGTAGCCTCAGCAACCACAGACAAAACAAACACACTTAATCACATAACAGGTCTGTATCCTCGCTCCGACGATCTTACTCAAATATGAGAATACATTTTAAATTAAGCTTTTCGTCATCACTTCCAAATTTTCCAAGTCTTTTTTTTTTCTTGCCCTTTTTTTTTTCTCCAGTCCAAGGAAGGCAGAACTCCCCGATGGCCAAACCATCTTCTACAGACAGAAGCACGGGGTAAGAAAGGAACCAAAGTCCCCAGTAGATCAGACTGTCAAAGTTTTCGGTACACTAAGATAAATGACTGTGAATTCTATGAATCATTTTTACACCCTACAAGTTTCACATTCTTTCTCACTACAGTTCTTTGTCTACATAGCCTGACCATTTTCTCACTAGAAAACTATTATACTGAGCTATTTCTTTGCAGTCTTTTTATTGTGAGGGTGTCATGTTTTGATAGCAGTTGTCCGCATCACTGTTTGCGTGAGCCTTCAGTCTTACACTGCACTCTGTTATCATAGCCTACATTAAAATTGGTTCCCCAAACAACACATATACATTATTTCCTTGTGGCACTTATTTTCATGTCTCCAATAAGTTGCATTTTTCCTTTCATCTAATGTGACGGTCAGAGGACAATCCATCTTCCAAACCAACTACTGAAAGCAGGGCCAGCAGGTCTTTTTAAAACTATGTAATGGTCACAATCTTCCTTTCTCCTCTCTCTGGCAATCTGTGCGTTGAAGGACGTCTTCCTGGAGGCAGTCTTCTGAGCCGCCATCTGCCCCTTCAGCCAAGCGACGAAGAAGGTCGTCCCCGGGGCCCATTATCGTCATCAAGGATGAACCAGAGGATGAGGATGAAGTTCATTTTGTAAGAGAAATTACTTGGGGTTACATGAGTCAAGAATGTTGTTAAAACTTAGTGATTTTGTTTGTTTTTTTTTTTTGGTGACATTTACTGTCAAAATGTAGAATGTAAGCAATAGCCTGTAGGTGACGTGTTGCCACTTGCAGAGAGGAATGTGATCAATATTTTGATACTTTTGTTCTTAAAATCCATTGAAAAATAATATTAAGTCATATTTTGTTTTAGTTCAATGTCAATATGTTTTTTTGATACAAAATTAAGGGACTTTTCTGTCCTCAAAAATGTCAAGTGTTCAGTTTCCTTTGGTCTTTTAGTAGTCTTTAATAGTGTTTTTTTTTCTGAGTCATCTAACAACAAAATACCTCATTTTCATTGCCTACAGGTGCAGTCCACTGTAGGGTCCAGTCTGCCTGACAGCAGCACCGGGGCCCAGTCGAAGCCGCGGCAGCAGCAGAAGGTCTCTGTCCAAGTCCCAGTCCCTGGATCAGAGTCCAAAGCTGGGAAAGAGCAGTGTCCTCAGACTGCGGCGCAGCCGGAGTCTGAAAAGAGAGCGGAGCCGGAGGAAGATCCTAATGAGGACTGGTGCGCCGTCTGTCAGAACGGAGGAGAGCTGCTCTGCTGCGACAAATGTCCCAAAGTTTTCCATCTGTCCTGCCACATCCCCACGCTGATTGAGTCCCCCAGGTGAGAGACAGACGGTCTCTCAGTGACACAGAGATCTGAAATGCTCTCAGCAATGATTGAGCAATTATGTGATGATGAAAGAATGTTGGGTACCACCCATGAATAAATAGGAGGAGGTGAATAAATGACATGGTACCTTAGGGAGGGTGTGTCAGTCTTGTATGCAGCCTGTGTGGACAATTTTTGAAGCTGCATTTGCTGCGTGTTTTGTCTTGGGAAAATATTATTTTAGTTTTACTCCCCAACCTCACAGAATATTGTCATAAATATTGTAATTACCATGAGTGTGTCAACACATTTTCTGTAATGTAGAGCTTTCTTTCTGAGATTAAATGTTTCACTGTTATCAATGATAATTATTGTGGTGCAGGCCAGTACAAGAACTTCTCGTCTCTTCTTACTTTCCTATCAGCTTTTTGATTTGAATTTTGGTTTTTATTTCTTTTAAGAAAGAAAACTTTATTATAGAAGATAAACGTAAATGTAATTATAGAAGTATTTATTGGGTAAAGATTACAAGATTTGTTCTAAAATATATTTTGGTCAAAAATATTGATGCGTTGCATTTGTTATGTACAAATTTAAACACAACCGCCACTTTATACAGCATATCAGACATGTTGGACATCATGTGTGTAATATGTGTAGTGTGTTCTTTTTTTTTTTTTTTATGCTTTTTACGCCACATTATAATACAGCTTTGTTTTTTATTGTACAAGAACTAAGCAGAAGAGTATAAATTTATACTAATGATGAAGATGCATGCTGACAAGCTCTTCTCCAGGTGTTGTGTAAGATTAAGCTTGGCGTCTGTAAGTAGGAACAGATGCAGTGTAGTTTTGATCTTATTCAGCAGTAACAGTAACAGTCCCTGCCTGTGTCCTAACAGTTTTTTGTGTCCTGGTTTCTCGTCTCTCCACAGCGGCGAGTGGTTCTGTTCATTCTGCCGAGACCTCGCCGCGCCTGAGATGGAGTACAACTGTGACAGCAAGGATGACCCCATCTCAGAAGGATTCCCACCTGTTGATAGAAGGGTACAGGCAGTCACACAGTTGAATTTTTGTCCGCGATATCCTTCAGTTCCAGAGGGCCTGGATGTCCTGTTCATATGACAATACTTATGTTTCAGACAAACATTTTTTGATTCCTGCAGTCATCTCCCATCAAACAAATGTCATGTCCTTAAGGACTTGGTCTAATTCTCCCTCTTTTTCTTTTTTCTTTATACAGAGGTGTGAGAGGCTGCTACTACGTCTGTTCTGCAATGACTTCAGCACCGACTTCCAGCAGCCTGCTTCTCCATCGGTAAGGCACTGTATTCACTGTATTTAGTCAGTAAACAAAGGAACTCAACTGGTAAGGAAATACAAATGTCCTGCAGTCGGACTGTTGTTTTGCTTTTACTCTGGAAGTAAGTCAATACGAATAAAATGCAGTAAGTTTTTCTATTATTAATTCTTAGAGAGGATTATTGGATGTCATTTTTAATGACCTGAAAATGAAGTTAAGACAGACTGTTGTTTCCAGTGGAGACTATTTTGATAATTACATTATAATTATCATAAATACCTCATATTTAAAGAGTTAACCAATAAATCTTTCAGCTAATTTTGGAAAGATGCACCATATTTTAATTTTTTTTTTTTGTACAAGATCACATTGAGTTGTTTTTGCATTTTTTTTAGGAAAACAATTTTTTAAGAGAAACTCTTAAAATCTAATTCTCATCAGTTACTGATGTTTTAATTATTTTTTTCACGTAGGAGACAAGAAGGTACAAAGAGCTGATCAAGACACCGATGGATTTGTCAATAGTGAAGAGGAAGCTGGAGTCCAAGTCGAAGGAGGGTGAATGTTATAGGAGGCCAGAGGAATTTGTTGCAGACATCAGGCTCATATTTTTCAACTGTGCAAAGTACTACAAGGTAAACATCTTTTCTTTCTTTCTTTCTTTCTTTTTTCTTTTTAAATGTCTTTTCGGGAAATAAACCTGTTAACTGCAACCCAGTCAAGAAAAACGAGACAACACATTTTCTGCTTATTGTCAAATACCACTAAACAATCATTTGCAGGTGCCTTAAACTTTTTTTAATTATATATATTTTTTTATTTATAGTTATTTTCTAATTACTTACTCTCTGTCATTATCACATTTCTGTGCACTGACTGGACAGGCGACCTCAGAGGTGGGGAGTGCTGGCTTGTACCTGGAGGACTACTTTGAGGAACAGCTGAAGCTAGTCTACCCAGATAAGGTATTCCCCGGTGGAAGGGAAGAACAGATGATCCCTCCTTTAGAGGATGAGATTGAAGAAGAGGAGGAGATGATGGAGGAAGGTTTGGCACCCATTGAACACGACAAACCCCAAAGTCCTGCAGGAAAAGGAATCCCCCCTGTAGAAGAGGATTTGGCTCCTCTGGAAGAAGCTCCAGCCCCGGCAGAGGAAGAAAAGTCCGAAATCGAGGAGAAGGCGACTGACACTAGTGAAAAGGAGACAGAGAAAACTGTATCGGCTACCGGGGAGGGCTCGCCTCCTGCCGTGGAGGCAAAGCAGGATGAGAAAAGTCCTGTGAAGGAGGTGGAAAGCTCTCCTGCTGCTGATAGTGAAACAAAAGATGGAGTAGCTCCCAGCTCCCCAAAAGAGGAGAACCTTGAGCTCCCTACAGACAAGACTGTAGATCCACCTGAAATCCAGGAGAAGGAGGCGGCTCCTGCAGACACAGCCAAAGAGGAGGAGGGGTAGATGGACAGGGAGAAGCTGTAGAAAAGATGGATGATTTCAGTCTTCCACAGAATTCTCCCCAGTGGGGACCTACATTTGCTGCAATCAGACAATTTTGTACTATGTTATATTTGCAATAGGAAAAAAAGGTACTGCTGTACTAAACAGACTTTATTTAGTAGCAGTGATGCTGTAGATGCACATCGAAGGGAGTAAATAAGCTGTTTTTTGTGTTTTTGCTGGACAGGGGTTACAATTTTACTGTAACATAGGAGGTCGTTCTCTGTGATGACGACACCGAGAAGCACACAAAAGATGTTCTTTGTTGATAGGATCGTGTGTAATTTATCTTCAGTTACCTTGCTTTTCACTTGTACATAATTATGCCATGAACTAAAGGCACAAAATGCTGCAATCGTACCCAGAAAAAAGACTTTGGATTATTAATGCATGCAAGATGTCTTAATATGAATACTAATGCCTCCATTTTTGTGTTTATAGACTTTAGCCCACATGTACTAGCCATTTGGCTCATAAACAAATTGTTTTATTGCAATAGTATTATTTTAATTTTAAGTAGTGTTGTAATAATGCTATGTATTCAACAAATAGGGCCGCTGTATGCACTGTAGTTTCTGAGGAGAAGGAAGTGACACATATATCAGTTCAACATTGGTTTAAACAGTCCCTTGAAAATACTAGCATTTTAAAAAATTGTGCTGCCTGGTTGTTTGAGAACCAACATGAATTGCCACTATCATGGTTTCATTTCTGTGTTGCCAGTTTGAGGCCTCTTATCCCCCAAATCCCAAAGATGATTTATCATACAGCCGCCTTGTTTTTTAATCAGGAGAACATTTCTCCTCAGACTTTCTTTATTTAAATGTTTTCAGAGATAATTCAGAGACATGATTATCAATTTCTCATTATCAGCCTCTGACGACAGTGTGTTTTCCAAATCATGTCCTTGGCCTTCTGCATCATGATTACTCTGAGGTAAGAACCTTATTGTTTTAGTCAGTTTTCCTCGCTGACTAATTAATGACAAAATGCGTGAAATTGTACACATCTGGCCAATTAAAAAAAAAAAAAAAAACAGATTTTTGACACAGACTTCAGTTAATTACAACCTCTGTGACCGTCATCTCACTTGAGATGAAAAGTCAAAAGAGAGTCAAAAACTGATTTGATTCTTTTTGTCCAATATCACTACTTTATTACGAATTGAGGATGCACAGGACCTGTTAATGAACTCTACAAACAATGTTGAGCATTAAGAACATCTGCATTTACAATATTTGTAATAAACAGTGTTACATGTAGATCTGACTGCTGCTTGATGCCCACTATTCTCATCTTTATGCTATTTTTTTTTCCATTTATTTATATATTTTTTAGCAGTGGCTCCAAACCTATTTTAATACTTTATAAATGACTCACTTCATAGGGGATCTAAAAATAAATACTATAATTTTTTGCATTATTTTATTGTTATTTCATTCATGACCTTTTATTGTTTTCTACACTTTATAGGCTTGGATTATTTGTCCTATTTTTATTTTATTTTGTTTTATCGTTTTATTTATTTTTATTTTTTCTTAGCCCAAACTTAACCGCCGGTTATTCATCTTGTAACCTGGCAACTACTCTACACTCCCTGTTCCCTCATTAATACCTGTTGGCATTGATAAAGCCAGTTGTAGTCATCCAGTTAAACCCGGCTCCCTCCACCCCGCCCTCACCGCCCCTAAATCTCAACCCTCAAAGAATCAGTGTCGCTGTTACTGAGATGTTCTCCTTCCTGACGGAGCAGATTTCAACAGGAGGCTCGCACCGTGCGCTGCCGTGATTCAGCCGCCATTTCTAATCATTTCACTAAATCATTTAACCGTAAAGTTTTGAGAATTTGTCGGTGGACACTTGAGTCCGATGGCGCAGTGGACTATACTTTTGTTCTCTTTGTACGGAGTTCTGCATGGAGAAGGTAAGAACATTGCCTAAGTTTGTCATTGAGGTGCAGAATCTGGACACATTTTCAGACTACGTGGTTTAAATTGCGTATGATTGCTTATTTAATTTTGAGAATATTATAGCCCAACCTACAAGGTGCGGTGGAAGTTCAGCTAGAGCCTATTTTCCATAAACTGTCTCTCTGAGAGTGTGCGCCCATTTAAATTAAATCTGAGTCAGGCACTGGCACTCAGGGGCAGCCTTGCTGTTTTTTCCATCCACTGTGCTGCATGCATGTTTCTGCTGTCTATTTCTAATCCCCATACCATCACCCCAACACTGCAGAGATTCAGCCTCCTACTATAGAAAAGTGCTGTCAGGACGGGAGGGATCGCGCCCTGGGAGGACATGACTGTACAATCCTCCCCCTCATCTCGTCCTCCCACAACTGCAGGTAAGCAACACCTGGTTCCTCCAACAACCTTGGTGCTCTGGAGGGCCTCAACATGGGGCTCAGGCATTGACGAATCATGAGACCAACGGGCCCCTTTGGCACAGACATAAGAGCAGAAGGCTCAGATCCAAAGAGATGCCTTTTTGGTTGTTTCGTGTCTCTTTGTAGTTATTTCATCGACTTCCCAACAAGAAATGTTAACAGTGGTTTCAAACTGAGGATCTGGCACAGGGATTAAGTGATCAGTCTATGAGTCCAGGGGCCAAAGAAGGGTCAGTACAGGAGCTCCAGGGAGGGAACACATGAGGATCATTGCAAAGTGTTACTGCACTGGCATTATTGATTGGTATGAAATAGTTTTGTAACCCATACATAACAGCAAAAACATTGTGTCACGCTTGATACAGAAACATCTTCAAGTGGATGTGTGGAATTTTACACTGGAAAATGTGAGTATCCTGTAGGCCAGCGTTTGTGATGGTATCTTTAAAAGCAGGAAATCCCCCCAGGGCTGTAAGTCCCATATCATCTCTCCAGCCCCTCAGCCAGCCATCCTGCTACAGGGGAGGACTGCCACATAATAACTACATAGTAAGTACAGGCGTTAAGTGGCCCCCTGGAGCATTTTTAACACCCAAGGGCCCTGTTTGACTTTAAGAACATAGAGGTGGTGATTGATGAAATAGAGCAACACCTGGTCAACACATGGAGGTCAGAGGAGGGAACATTTGCCAAGGAAAGGCAGGAAGCGAGGGACTGGAAAGAGAATTTAGTCCAAAGCCAAATGAAGCATTTTCTCATATAAATAGGTCATAAAAGTTACAAAGTTGCTTTTTATGGTTACTTTGTTTTATATACTTTTTTGCAAGTAAGAATGCAAGGTATTACAACACAAATCCACTGGCAGTCAGCTGATCAACTGTATCTGACGTAAACAGAAAGCATTTCTTAACACGCTTCTTATCCGACTCTCTGCTCATGGAGCACAGAGTGCAGTTTCTGTTCCGGATGAGGTCTCATGCTAAATTTCTGCTGTCTCTGTCCAGGATCGCCCAGGAACAGTGCTGTGCAGCAGCAGTACTAGACAAGCTCTGTGACAATGGAATCAAACTGGCTCACAGTCAAGGGGCCTGTGAGAGGCCCTTTTTCCAAGGAGACCCCTGGGAAACTGAAATCTCGAAGGTGGTTCTCTCTTCCTGATGTCATCAACATTTTCACACCTCCCTACTCTTACACTCAGGCGCTTATAAATCCCCAAAGTGTGTGTTTCCTCTGAGAGTATGATGTCTTTTCACATTTTTCTTTTTTACTGTCTCCCTTTTTAGATGTGTTGTGACTGCTGTATGCTCGGCCTGATGGCAGTGGGCCGGGGTTCGAGCTGCGAACTGCAGGGCCTGTTGCTGGGGAGACAGTGTGCACACACAGCTGAAACCTGCTGTGGCAAAAACACAACAGTGGACGTCAAACGAAATGTTGAGGGTAAAAAAAAAAAAAAACAGATTATCCTTCTTTTTTTCAGCCTTTTGTTTCTTGATTAGCTCCTCGTCTTATCATGTTTGTGACGCTTAAGTCAATGGAGGCCTTTGTGAAACAATCAACACATTAGGTGCCAAAAGGCTTCTAGCACAATATGATTTTATTAACCCTGGGAGCAAAAACCTTGACACTCACAACGGAGACTTCATACATTTCATGTGTTTAGGGTGAAAAGGCTTAAAAAAGTAGGTGCATCACATCAAAACAGCGTTTTTAGAAGCAGAAAGCAGCATTATTAACAACGAGGGCAGGATAAATGACCTTGGTGTGGCAGCTGTGGACCAGATTGCTTCCCAAAATCCAGACAGACAGACAGACAGACAGACAGACAGACGGACAGACAAGGTCACAGCAGCAGTCAGTAGTAGGCTAAGCTGGAGACACCCTGCCAAATGGGGACTTGTCATGGCTTGTAGCTTTTGTCACCTAGCTGGCTTCAGGTGAAAAAACACAAGCAAGTGGGAAGCACAGATTTTGCAGATCTGCAAAAACACTCTATTTGTCAAGAAAAGCAAGTCACTGTCTTGCTCATGTAGAGCAAAGGCCAGAGTGATAAGAGCACGCCGAGAGTTCTGGAGTTGTATTGTGTGACGAGGTGTTTGACCCCTGTCCTCTTCAGGTATGCTGGGAATTCGATTGTGTTCGCTGTACTAAGAAAAATAAGGAGTCATACATGGTTGTAAAGTGACTGTTGTGTTTTCTACAGTTCCAGCGACAGCCAAGCCTAAAGCCAGCATTACTACCAAGCCTCCAGAGACACTGGACTCCTGTAAAGGTTTGACACCGTCACATCTTAATGTGATCTCCTTTGTTTATAGTAAGAGCCGTAATAGGTTTAAGCGCCAGCCTCTCGGTTGGGGCTTTGTCTTCCATCAGACAGTGACACGATTCCTGTGATCTGGGACACACGCCGTGACGTCTTCAATTGTCTCTGTGCTGTTTTCAGACTCCAATTGCTCCCAGCTGTGTGTAGGTAACGGATCATGTGCCTGCCACGATGGTTATCAACTGCAAAAGGATGGAGTGAATTGTGAAGGTAAGTGGTGTAAGTGGAGGCATGGTCTCACCACAAATCTCCAATTTTATCGCTTACTCCTTGAATAATATCTGACAGTTGAAATGAACTAAAGAAACAAAAAAGTAACAGCACAATTTACTGAAAATGCTGTAATATACAAATAGGCGGATATAGATAGATAGACTTATGTTTGAGTGGATTTCTCTCTCCTCAGATGTTAATGAGTGTGTGACGGGAGGCCACAACTGCATCTTCGGCCAGTTTTGCATCAACACAGAGGGCTCCTTTCGCTGTCAGAGGGAAACCAGCTGTGGTACAGGGTATGATCTCAAAGAAAACAACAGTTGCCAAGGTAACAAGGCATTAGCACTCTAGAAATGATAAAAACAAAACCCTAAATCACAATATAGGTGGTCTAAATTGGCATGAGAGTGCAAAAAAAAATCCCTTCTAATCCTTAAATTATACTTTCTTCACATCGAGGTGTAAAAATATGTTCATATAGAATATTTGTTCAACATTTATGCACGGTATATTTATGCCATGAATCATCTCGCATGTTCCAGACATTGATGAGTGTGCGTTGGGGATCCATAACTGTGGACCAGACTTTTCATGTACAAACACAGCCGGCTCGTTCCGCTGCCACCCAAAGGACAGGTGCACTGACGGTTACATACAGGACGCCGCCGGCAGCTGTATCGGTGAGTTTGGTGTCACTCTCCAGTAAAAACATCCCACAGGTAAAAGGTGAGCTGGCCTGCTGACTGTTTTTTTGTCTCATTAGATTTAAATGAGTGTGTGGCCAACAGCAGCCCATGCCTGCCTGGCCACACTTGTATCAACACAATAGGCTCGTACACCTGTCGCAGGAACACAGTCACCTGTGGACGAGGCTATCACCTGACCGAGGACGGCATGCGCTGTGAAGGTAGATACTGTCACAATAAATGTATTTGCTCCAGTATTTTATTTTCAGATGTAATAGATGATTGTATCTGACCTTAATTCCTTTTAATCTAAAGACATGTTATTCCCATCTCCTCTCATAGATGTAGATGAGTGTCGCACAGGTAATGTGTGTGGTGAGCACGGCTGTGTGAACTTTGTGGGATCGTACCGCTGTGAGTGCAGAATCGGCTTCATCTTCAACAGCATCACCAAACTGTGTGAAGGTAACATATTTATCACTGTCCATGAAACACAATTAAAGTGACTAAATTAAAACACAAATATGAGTGTATCGAGGTGAAGAGGGTAAAAAATTGTACAACTGTACAAAAGTGTACGAAAAACCCAATTACACTTGGATAGTGAAAAGGCAACCAGATGAACTAATAAACAAAAGATCCACAAGGCCTAACATCTGGCATCACAATATTATCATTATGTATTATTAACATGATATCCTTTTACGTTTTTACTTTATTTTTTCTTTATTTTTTTTAATGTCGCGGTTATGGACAATAGCAGTGTGTTGCCAAAGCATATAAAGAAAAGACAGACAGCAACATTTTTCTCATGCAGCAACTGTGGAATTTTAGATTTTCACAAATGTCTCAATTCTAATCTGAGTTTGCATTTTGAGATCAACTGTATTATACATTTTCTAATCATTCATAACCTGTCCCCTGTGATCTTCAGATATCAATGAGTGCAGGCATTATCCCGGACGGCTCTGCGCCCACAAGTGTGAGAACACAGAGGGGTCCTACCAGTGCAGCTGCACCACTGGCTTCAAACTGTCCCATGATGGCAGAAACTGTGATGGTAAGCTGTGGTTTCATTGAATTAATTCATTCAGTGAAAAGAAAAACCCGGTCAGAAGTAGGAATTTATCCTGTGTTGCTGATGAAGTACAAATTTCTTAGTTGTAAAGAAACATTTCCCTACAGATGTGAACGAGTGTGAGGCCAACCCTTGCAGCCAGGAATGTGCCAATGTCTTTGGCTCCTATCAGTGCTACTGTCGCCGTGGTTACCAGCTGAGTGACATCGACGGGATAACGTGCGAAGGTACTGTTGGTCTTTATGGTGCTTAGTGGGTGGAATAGTAGTTGACGACTAGTTTCTTGTCACGATCATCAGCTCACTACACTATATTTATCTGTGATACTAACCTGCCATTGTCCTGCTCTCCTCTCAGATATTGATGAGTGTGCTCTGCCTGCTGGAGGTCATGTGTGTTCCTATCGCTGCTCCAACGCCCCAGGAAGTTTCTACTGCACCTGCCCTCCCACTGGCTACACACTCACCCCCAACGGACGCACATGTCAAGGTCAGCAGACAAAAATCTCCATATTTTACCTATTTAAAAAGCATCTCAGAATCAAACCTTAGGAATGATGAAGAAAGTTTGACAAGGAGTAAAAATGCACCTGTTCCTGCATCTTTTTTTTTCTGTGTTTTCAGACATTGATGAATGTGCAGCAGGGAGCCACACCTGTTCTGTCTCTGAGAGCTGCGTCAACGTCCAGGGAGGGTTTCGCTGCTTGTCCTTCCAGTGTCCTCCAAACTTCCGACAAGCAGCACAGGGGTGAGCGCTGATGGCTGCTTGGTTATGACCAGCTGTTGAAATGAAACGGTTGATTGGCCCCTGAGCTCTGCATGATGCATCTTACTCGGCTGTAGTTTAGTGTCAAGACTCCGTCTCCGTCATCTTTCTCATTTTACACTCATTCTTTGTTTCACTCATATCTCCCTGTGTTTGATTTTTGGCGCACTGTTGACATTTGCCCGCAGCTTTCCGTCACAAGCTCCTCTCTCACTCTCTCGAGCTTTCATTCGTTGCTGCCTCTCTCAGTCTTTTCCCTCTTTTAGCGTCTACCCCACGTGTGTGCAGCCATTTCTGCCCTCCATCCAATGAGCACTTCCTTTCATTTGTCCCTTCCAGCCGTTGCGAGCGCGTAACTTGCGAGTTCACGCGGGATCCGGCGTCGTGTTTCTCGCTTCCTCTGAGAATCTCCTTCTACAACGTCAGCTTCCCCACCAACACTCCCGTCCCCGCAGACGTTTTCCGGATGGGGCCCTCCAGTTCCGTCCCAGGAGACCAGATGCTGTTGAACGTGGTGTCCGGAGACGAGGAGGGATACTTCATCACGCAGCAGCAGGCCCACGGGGGAGTGATCTCACTGCGCCGCGTCTTGTCTGAGCCCCGGGACTTCTTTCTCACCGTGGAGATGAGGCTGATTCGTTATGGAACAGCGCATCTCTACATGGCCAAGATTGCTGTGTTTGTCACACACGAGCAGCCAATCCGACCCTCGAGAACATCGCCATATTAACAGTCCTTGTGAAACCGAATGGGATACTTCCCGTTTTGTATTCACCACTGATGTATGGTTTTCATTTTCATCCATCCTTTCCTTTATAGCTCCGGCTTTCCACCCACCCTTTATTGCAGTTAATAAGCAACAAATCTATAATTCTGCCAAAAACACTTCTTAATATGCTCAAACATGACGCTACAGAAGTCTGTTTTAGTGAATTTGCGTAGTTTATTTAAAAAATGAGTTCATTTTATTACTAAATTAACCGCTCTCTCTTATTTCTCAGTATCCATTTGTTACATACCCTGTTTTTCCTATTCCAGCTCATCATTTTTTTGGACCACGTGGGGCCTGTGAAATTGTCTCTCATTAACTGCCATTATGCTCTGGATGGAAAGTAGGAAATTCAGCTGTTTTATTTATTCTAGGAAATGATGGAGCAGTTGTTATTTGGGATACTAGAACATTTCACGTACCACTAGATGGGGCTCATTAACTGCAGAAGATCTCTACAACACTGTGTCAATATTGTTCATATGCATTAAGTCCTACCTCATGTCTCTGCGGCAGCTTCCCTTTATTTGTACTTTCTATGTGTTTGGAATTAAAAAGTAACGGATAAAAATGGCTTTTCACTCTTTAATATCTGAGCACACATACACACACCGCCAATGGTTTCTGCCACTACTCTCGTGCTTCCTCCGCTGTGGTCATTTTTTAATGTAGAAACCAATTTTTCCTACGATCTGTTCCAAGCGGCCTCACCATAGGATCAAACAGGCCTCGCCTTAGCGAACAAGAAAGAAAAATAAGCGTGGCACTTATTTATGGGCACCTGGGGCCCAGCCAGCATGGGGGCTCAATTAGTGGTGCAGCGGCATTACAGCACATATGATGGATGGTGCTTCTAGTGTTGGTATTGGGTGGTTATCAGTTAATTTGCTGTAAATGATACCAAAAGTCTAGTAGCTGTGTTTTCCACTGTTCCACTTTCCTCCTGGTGGTTTTTTTGGGTTTGCTGCATATAGAGCTGATTGAAAACGCAAATATATGAAATATATGTGACTGTAATTCTTCCAGATCTTTGGATTATATAACCACCTGATTTTCCAAAAAATGCAAAGTGAATTATTTTATACATGTAGAAATAGTGAAATGCTTTATAATGATACTAATAGTATCTTTTCTGGAAAGTTTATACAGTCATTTGCAGATGCATCTCTCTTCTGTTGCTGATTATGTCAAACTGTTTTTCCTTCTCCTATAATGTGAATGTGATGTCATTGAACCAAATCAAATGACATTCATTCTTAAACATCCTGTGCTGGGTTGGCATTTCACTGGTGTGTAATACCACACAATCATCTCTGTGGCTTTGGCGTCCGGCTTTTAGCGAACGACTTGGACTCACCTGCTCGCTGCTAATTACATGGCTCTGCTCTTGCAGCAGTTTTTGAGGTTGCGTTTCAAAGCGCTACTGTCTTCACACTGGGGAACCCTCACAAATATGATTCCACGGTTTGGAGTCAGGGTTTGGCCTCTTTTTAGGGCATTCATCGCCTGGTTAACCATAGAGGTCTATGGGGCTATTCAGGTGTTGCCAGGTTTCTTCTTGCTCAACTCAACTGTGCAGTTTTGGTCAAATGTTTTTCTTACATTGCTGCCGTATATGGGTATAGATTGTGTTTATCTGTATTTTCTGTATTCTTCCTTTGCCACATGTCATAAATCCTGTTTTTTCAACTCTTCCATACTTCTTCTTTCTTTCTTTTTTTTTTTTTATCACGGCCGTCTGTCCCTCAGATCCAGACCTGATGTCTCAGCTGGTTTGCGTTGTATTAAGGCCTGCCAACCTAACGACATCGGCTGTGCTCTGGACCCCGTCCACCTCATCACCCACACCGTCCTCTCTCTGCCAACCTTCAGACCTTCAGACTTCGTTGGACCAGAGGGTAGGATGAAGTGGAATGAAATAAAATTCTTAGAAGCAGCTTTCTGATGGCTACGCTGTAACATGCTGCATATGTGATTTTTTTGTGATGAATGTATGACATGTGCCTTTTTTTGTTTAGATGACAGTGTGAATTTGTTCTAGGATTCTGTATTATATTATTTAACTCAGTAGCTTGTCATAGCAAATTCTAAAATCGTTTGCAGCCTCAATTGAAACACAACTTTCCGCCCGCCAACCTGCAGCACATGAGATTCAATTACACATTTCAACCCACAGAACAATTGCCTAATCGTGGCGGAAATGTCTGATTTGAAGAGCTGATTGCGCTCTGTGGTTTTCTTCTATCAGACTAATAAAAACTTCAAACCGATTCTTCCAACAGAAATAGTTTTCCTGCGGACAACTGTGGCGGCTAACCCCGCTCTTCTCCCTGGCGCAACCGATGTTCTCTTTGAAATCGTGGCTGCAAATGAGCAGTTCTCCTTTGACGTGGTGAAGCGCTCCCACCAGGGCTTGATTATGGGTAAGAGGAGAGAGTATCACCATGAACCAGCCAGTCAGTCGCGTACCACATCCCTTATTATGTACTATCATATCATTTACTTCTCGTATATCTATGCAAAAACTGAATTTGAGTGACTAATCTCGATCTGTGTCCCCCCCCAGGTGTTGTTCAGCAGGTGAAACCTATCATTGGCCCCAGGGATCTTGTGTTGGAGGTGTCTATGAATTATGTCAAGTCAGGGGTCATTTCCCATCGCAACGTTGTCATGATCCACGTCTTTATCTCTGAGTTCTGGTTCTGAGCTGAGGTAGGAAGGCGATGAAAATACTGCATTAGCAATACAACACATGACTTGGCAACTATTATTTAAGTATAGGTTTGAATATTTGGAGATGCCATGTTTATTGTGCTGTACATTTAACAAAAAAGCCTCAAGGGTTAATGAAGTTGCTTGCAGGATTTCAAGCGCAGATGCACCGAATCAAGTTAACAGCGACAGTTTCCATCCCATCCGGGTCATTAGTTTACAACAGGTATTTGTCATTTCAACAGATTAATTCATACAGATTAAAAAAGAAGACATACTCAAAAGATAGTATCACAAAAAAAAAAAAAAATGTCAACCTGCTGGTGGTGCTAGAGGAAAAGTCAGGGCGATTCATCCTCTGAGGCACAGGCAACAGCTGTTGAGAAATTTCAGTGTGGACCAAAGTAATGGTTCAATCGAACATTGCCGTCCATAGAACCACATTGCCAGCATGGTTAAAAAGTTATTTTTCAAGCAGGAAAACAGATAAATTTCTCAAATGATACCTCTAACCCAGAAATGTTGAACATTACATGCCTTTTATAAGAGTGGAATTAAATAGAGTCATAGATTAACAAGGCAATAGCCAGCTCTCATCTTTTCTTAACCACTGTGTTATGTGTTTAATTTGAATTCAGACTTTGTTGTCGTAAGTGCCACTATGATAGACTAGAGCTGTTTGATGTTTGCTCCATTTCATCTGTTTTGACACGCCAGATGTAACATGCTTCATTTGAAAATAAAATGATTCGTCCATGGACTTGCTTTCAACACCGACTTTGTTTTGTACCATCAGGCTGCTCGACCATCTGTGAATAATACAGACTCGGCACAGTTATTTGTGTTCATGTTTTGCACTGAGGAGAGCTTCCACTGCAGACTAAACCAGCCGTCGTCTAGTTAGAATAACTGAGGTTTCCAGAATAACTAAAATCTGATAGGATGTCCTGTTTTTCCTGTAACTGAAACCCTTCAGATTCCCCATCATACCTTACCACTTCCAGTTTGTGAGGATATTTCCAGTTATTCTGCTCAAAGAATGAGTGATGGGAATCCTATACTGGGAATGTTTGGTTCTTGGAGTACCTCATCTTAAAGCTGACAAATTGCTTGAGGTGGATACCTCTTACCATCCATAATCTACTCTCTTCCACATCGATCTGTCTTTCACCACTGCTGTGCTGTGCCTAGCCAGTGAAAACACAGGCGACAACCTTATGCAGGAAAATCCTGTAATCGAAAATTCGCCACACTACATGGAAATCCCAAAGGCCTGTCCTGTGGCTTTGTTGTTGCAGCTGCAACAATTGTCCTACAACTCGTCTCAGCTTCAGACTTATTAAACATTGCTTTGGGTGAACCGATTTAGGATGCGGGTGCAGCTGCAATTTACAGCCTGAAGAACACTTATATCTCAGAAATTATTGGGCAGAATATTATGGGGCATGACTAAATATAGCACGAGCAATGATGATAATGCAAATTACAAAGCTATTACGGATTATTATTAGAAATATAACATGGGGCCAGGTAGTATTGCACACTGCTCAGAAATGGAAGGGGGGTTAGCAGGGGTCAATCAACTCATTTTTGACCAAATAAAGTGCTTTAACCCCCTTACTACCAAAATAATAACAATATCATCTAATCTCTTCCTACTTTGAATATTACACTCCCTTGTCGTTCCACTCTTGCTCTCTGACAGCAGTTTAGGCAAGAAGCTGTGTGAAAACAGCAGCACATGCTCTGACTCCGCCTTCGCCCTGGATTGAACCAATAGTGTGTTAGAGATTCTTCCGGACGTCCCGCCCACACGCATGAAGAAGGGAAACATGGCAGCAGTCACCAACATCAACCTGGACCTCTCAGCGTCTATCGCTGGCATTTTGAATGAAAAACACTGCCTTGAGCACTTGCAAGCTTTGAAAACATTCACGACTGCGTTACGGGACAGGGAATACAGGTGCGGACAAAGTCATTACTGCCTTTTTAAACGGAAACCGAGGGTGTTAGCTTACCGGCTAAGCTAGCCTGAAGTCCAGCCGTTAACTACTTATTGTCAAACATAAGCGGAATGGTCCATTATCTACCATTATTCAGGCCAATTTAATTCTGTTACTTTATCACTAAAATGTTGGTTTAGAAGTATATCCAGCAATATGACTGCCGCAGTTTTTAAACACAAAAGCAATGAGGCTCTTCTGCTGCACACTAACAATGACGACAGATATTTTCAATTACATTTTCACAGCAGACATTTTGAATTGTCATAGCCGCAAAAGCACAGGTGAAACTAATATAGTTAATTATACTGTTGTCCAAGCAATTATTGAAACTCGAAGTAGCAATTAACAGTGTTATTAGCCACACCTGTGCCTACTGTGAAAAGGGTCTCTTCAACTTAATTTCACTCCACATTTCATTGATTGCCTCTTTGTTGGTCAACTTTGTGTTCTCAGGGATGCCGTGGAGGAGCAGGCGTTCTCCCGTCTCCTGGAGGTCCTGACCAGACTCAGTGATGATCTGCAGACTGCCAACGAGGACAGTGAGTCTGTCCCCCTGCAGCTGCAGTTGATTGCTGAGTGCTTCAGGGCCCAGAGGAACTCTTGCGTCCAGAGCACACGCAACCAGAGTCTGCTCAGGTAATTCCAGATACAGTGCTGTGTTATTGAGATGGTTGGGAAAGAATAATAAAATGTCAGGGTGGTCTTCAGCTACAGAAATTCTTAGTTAAATAATTGGCATGTAATTTGTTTGACCAATAATGGTATGGTCTCAAAAAATACCATAGACTATGACACAGTATGAATTCAATGTGATATGTTGGCTTTATTACATCACTATTGTATAAAGTTGCGTTATATACGTTGTATTATTATGTCCACCTGCCTTTATATTCTTCGACAAAAAAATAAACAAAGAGGCAACTGAACATACAGTAAATTCAAGATAATCTAATACTCTTTTTCATTTAGGGAGCTTGGTTTTGTGGATGTTTCGCTTAAAGTTCTGGGCTTCCTTCATAACATAAATTTGGAGTGCAGAGATGGCATATTTGAACGTAAGACCTGAATAAATCCCTAATAAAATATGATCATCTTTGAATTGAACCTTTTTTAATATTAACCCATTCATCTAAATTATACCATGTCGTCCAGCTCTCCGTTGTGGGATCCAATTCCTCGGTAACTTAGCTGTGGGAAACCAAATGTGTAAAGATGACATCTGGCAGCTGAGCTTCCCAAATCTTCTCCTGTAAGTTGTGTGTGTGACACAATAGTAGCTATGTTTGTACATCAGTAAACAACACTATTTTACACAACTTCTTGAATTATAGTTTAAACTACGCTTCTTTTATTTTAAATTTTTGTCCTCACAATGAGTCAACCCAGTCATGTATGAACAGGCAGCTGCTCAGTGCTGATGATGAGAAGACGGTGAACTACGCCTCTATGGTACTCCACACATGTCTGGATGAAGCCAAGGTGGAAGAGCTGTCTGAGCCGCACAACATCGAGCTTGCACTCAGGGTGATGGAGCTCTGTAGGACTCAGCCTGACCTGGACTGGACGTAAGTGTTTGTGTCTGTAATGGTGCATGCAATACAATTATTAGTTTCTATGTTCAAAGAGTTTATAGTTAGTGTGTCATTTCAAAGTATTACTTGTTTTCTACTACTTACTAATAAGGTTTTCATTGTGTAATTATGAATTTACAGGGTTCTCATTGCAACCCAACATTTCCTCAAGTCTTCAGCTCTGGTGGAGAGCATGTACTCAGGGATGTCTCACCATGAAAGGTACTTTACTTTTACTATTGTGACAGACAGATGCACAAAGATGAATAAGATGTCATGATGGACCTATATCTCTTACAGAAAGTGATGTGCTGATAAAGACAATTTTATTAAATCACTATTAAGGACTGTCCTGAATCCAGACTAAGGATTTTAGTGGTTCTGATTCTGATATTGTAGAATAACCAGTGATATACCCAGAAAAGTTTTGTCACAGAATACTACCTAGTACAGATAGAGAAGACTGATGTTTAATAGTGAAATATAATCTAGATGTGTCTACCGTATTTGTGTTTTACAGACTTACTCTGCTAGAGCTGCTTTTTGCCCAACTAAGAGAGGAGGACTCAGAGGAGTGTGGCATCCCACCCAGCGTGGCTCGTTTCTTGGCTAATTCCTTCCAGAAAGGTTGTGGAGCTGTGCTTACACTTGCCACAGGTTCTGCTTCCAGTGATGAGGTACTTGGACTATGTGAAACTTTTGGCAAACATTTTTTCAGTTGTATTTTAAAAGTCCACATTCTAATTTTTTAAAAATGGGGAATAGACTGAGACTAACACTGCCAAAGAGCATGATTTCCCCATAGCATTATCTCGCATCCTTTCTTCGTGTGACTGACACCTGTTGGTTGTAATCCCCTGTAGGTCCTGCAGGAGGCACTGACAGTGATTAGTCTGCTGGACGTTCTGTGTGAGATGACCTCAGACCACAGGCAGTTCATGTTCCTACAGGACCACCCTGACCTTCTAGTGACCACTGTTGGTAAATGAAAACACACACTCACATAACCTCACTGACCGGGTCCACAACTGGAGTCTGTGGGTCAGAATTGGCTGTCTTAGGGTAAATATCTCATCTGCACACCATAGGCACTTTTTAAGCGGTGCTGCGAAAGATCCAGATTCTGATCAAATCGCCCACAGAAATGCAATTCCTGCACACAATCCTCCTCCATGCTGACAGGCAATAAAAGACACAACAGAGTTCAAATACAGATAAGTTTGGCGCAACTTATTTCATTGGGTACTTAAACAACATGTCTAAAGTAAATTTACATAGAAATTAAATTCCATCATAATCTGTAATTAGCTGAAATGGTTTAAACTTGGGATAAATTAAATGTCTTTTTTTCTCTTTTTCTACATTTTCTGCTTTTCACCCTTTACCTGTTCACTGCAGAGCTCCTGGCGCAGGTACATGCCATAGGGAAGGCCAGTAAGAATATTTTCAGCGCTGCTCAGAACTTCTCCTCCTTCAGTGGAGATGGAGACTTTTCTTTCCATTCCCCTGTCATCAGCTTCAAGGCTCACCTCATCCGGCTGATAGGAAACCTCTGTCACAGCAATACTAACAACCAGAAGAAGGTTTGGAATGGATGGATGTGAATGAATATGTTTAAAGTTAAACATGTTGGACATAACCCACATAGCCCAAATTATTGAAAATATGTTTTACACAGATTTTCTGTTCAGGTCAAGAAAGAAAAACTTTTTTTTTTTTTAATTTGATTTGCTTGTTCTTTGGTCCTTAAACATGCATGAAATCTGCTTTTCTGAGGCTAAAAACTCACTGCCATTGTAATGTAACAAAGCCAAGGAATATATAGTTTAGGGCAGAAGCTGTTAGTTGATCAACAGAAAAATAACTAAACAATTCTGATAATTAATTGTCATTTTTTAGGGAAAATTGTTAAACCTTTGCTGCATTCTGTCTCTTAAAATGGGAGGATTTGCTGCTTTTTTCCCCCTCTTTATTTATTATAATTCTGTCTGAGAATTAGGGTTTGGAAAAAATATGGAATTCAAAGAAAGGAAATGTATAGAGAACCTTAATTGTGATTCAGGACAATTTTTTTTTTTTTTAATTGTGATACTTTTTTTCCACATCAGCACTTATTCATCACATTTTTTTCTTTTCTAATCCACTGGGTCCCTCCTCTCAATGGGGTCTGGGGCCTCTTAAGATTTAGTGAGCACCTTGATCAGTCTAACACAATGGGGTCAAAGGTCAAGAAGAGAGTGAGAGGTCTGGGAGGCCCCCATGGTCTTGCTTTGTCAGACCCATCTCTACACTAAATTAGCATCTTTAGAGTGCAGGTCCTAATGGGCTGTTGTATCAAACCACATGATCTGCTGAGGACTGAGAATAACTGAGGAGCGCAAATTAGTCTAATATCTAATGGAGCATGAGGCTGTGTGTTCCTATGGCTGCAAGCTTATGAGTTCTTTCAACACAACAGCTTGGTTTTGCTCTGAAATGTGAAACATTCCCTCCCTCGTGTTTTATCAGTTTGTCTCCGTCGCCATCTGTCAGCATCTCACTATTAACATGAAAAACAGATAATAAAGTGGATGGGGAAGAATTGGCCTCTATCTATGGCACATTATAGACTCAGTCCTACTTAATAGAAACAGATTTGTTGAATGCCTGTGGGATGGCCACCCTCAGCTGGCCTCACTATAATATTTATGGATGCTGATCTGTGGTCTGTCAGTGGTCAGAAATCACCCCATATCTGTTTTCACTAAGATCTCTTCCAGTAAACCAAATGTCATTCTGTTCACCTTTGGGAGAGATTGTAATTTAAGATGTGCATGCAAAGCACTGAACTGCATGCACCGGGCTGAAGTCAGGGTACAGTCGCTTGTTATTCATCTCTGTATGGGTTTGGACATAATGTGAACAACTTCAGACAGTCATCCTGAAAGTGGAAAACGCAGACCTGGGTGCTTGTGCTAGTCAGCGACTTTGTTTCTTTGACAGTTGAAATGACATTTCCATTTTCTGAAACTCAGCACTTGGTGGTGTTCTGGTGCTCCTACCAATATATTTGAAGGGTAACCACAATGGCAAGAGGAGGGCAACAGCAAGCAAAGACAATAATTAAGCCTATAGAATCAGACAAATGATACAGAGCAGATCACCCTGTTGTGACGGTCGCAGACTAACCCACAACCACACTGCTGCTTTTGCATGGACCTGAGGCTCTGCTAAGGACAGGGACACTTGTGTTGAAAGAATTTCTTTCCTTAATGAATTTGTACTTACTTTGTTTTCTCTTTTAAACAGTGATTTCTAGCTAGACTGCTCTGCTTGACCAAATCCTACAATTCCCTGAAACGTTTCTATGTAAAATTTGAATTGTACTGATGAGAGCTTTTATCAGTTTTTATAGAAAATGGGCAATCTGTGCTTGTGGTATGTTTGTTTTTTCAGACCACAGAAAGCGTGGACATCAGACTTGTGTGGTGAAAAGCAAAACATATTGGTCCTGTTAATACTACTCTTGCCTATTGCTTAGAAAATGCCTATCAAAAGTTTTGTTTTCTTTTTCTTGCTTTGTTTTCCATATATGTAATTAGAAGTTTTATATTGTCCCAAGGTCGTTTTTATCAGACCAATCATTATAGAATGGCCTGATACATGGAGTTATAAAATTACAAAGGAAATAATGGCATATACAAATATAATAATTAAACACTTAAGCTTTGTTGAGAGAAGAAAATTTGATCCACATGAACCAGTATACAAGTCTGACATCTCACTGAATTTTTTTTCCTCAGGTTAGAGAACTGGAAGGCATTCCCCTCATCTTGGACAACTGCAACATTGACAGCAACAACCCATGTATCCTTTTTCTGATCTGGAAATACAGACACATCTTTGTCTATGTACATATATTGCAAGTTTGTTCATTGTTCATATTTATGCTTAGAAGTCATTTTAGTCATTGTGTCTTGTGTTCTGGCACTTTGAGGATTCGATTTGGCATGTTTACACAGGAAGGTTGGTGAGTTTGCAACCAAAAATAACATCAAGCTTTGATTACTGCAGTGTGAGCAGGCTCGCCAACCAAACGTGCTGAAATTTGAACATAGCCTTGTTCACCACCTTTCAATTCATCTTTGTCTGCAGCTGGTCAACAGTGTCATCTGATGGGATGCATTCAGTGTTAGTCATTTGGGCTGCCTGTAAATGCTACTTTTTGTCTTGAGAAGCGTTCAAGTCGAGTTTGTTTAGTACACTGGAACTGCTTTGTGTATAATGTTGTTTTTCTTGACACTGTGTGAGAGACATTAATTCAGTACTATGGTAATTATTTAGACCACAGTGGTGCTTTTGTATTAGATTGCATTTTGATATGTCTTTGTAATGTTTTATCAGCCCCCACTCACATATGGGGTGGGGGTGGGGGTATTATAACACTTCTCAATATGACACAATCCAGTTCAACAACACCACTATGTTCTCTAAAATTGATGTACACCTGAATCTCTTTGACACATTGTCAACAAAAACAGAACAGTGTGAGCTTCACAGAGACATGATTTTATTGAAGCCCTCTTGTATTGGTTTGCATTAGATTGCACTGCTCTACTTTTACACAGTGATAACTCTGTTGTAAGTGGAGATTCTGCTCCCACTGCAACTTAGTACATCAGCTGATGTAAACCAGCATGACCTTGGAGGGAGTATACAAACTATGTGCTTTCAGTGCCCTTATAGAACATACTCTTGTTCACTGAGCTTCAACCGCTGAGTCGTCCCCAGCCCCCGCTGGGCATCCTGTTACCAGTTGGTATTAGTTTGCTAAAAAGAGGGCACTGTGCCAGGCTGTCTTTTAACCAGGTCAATAGTCTGAGCTGAGCCTTTGTCCCCATGCTCTTCTCCCATATATGCTTACACACACATACACTGCCCACCGCTTCCTCCTTTTTTCATGTAGGTGTCAGCATTTGTTTCTGCTCAGAGAGAGAGTCAAACAAAATATAAGTTTGGATTTCTGCATGAAACTTGAGAGGGGTGAGTTGAGAATGTTTTCTATCACAAAACATAACCTGTCTGTGAAACTCGTTTGTTTGTTGGGCTGTCTGCATACTCAGCGACTTGAGGAAAATACCAGGTTCTCAAGAGCTTGACATCCTGAGTTGGACACTGAAAACATTTGGCATATGTTGCTTGTTTCACTGTTAAGTTCTCCACCAGCCTACATTTAAGCTCTTTTTTTAAATCATTATTTTATTTTTTTACATATGCAGTTTTTCATGAATTTTATTTTGTAAATGCATCTTGTTTTACAACTGCTTAGACACGCTCATGTCTAGCATTAAACATTAATTTGTTTGTAATTTAAGGTGCAGTAAAATCGGTTCAAAGTGGTAGAGACATTTCAGCTGATACTGGGACATGACAAATAATTTTGACACCTGACTAAACTTGAAGTTCCTGCTTGCTGTTGGAGTTATGAACTTTAGCTGTTACTAATTACTAGCTCTTTTAGTATTTTTTTAAAATTACATTTATTTTTTCCATTGATGTTTTCTTCATTCGGGCAACCAACTAATGTCTAAAAAACATGTTTAAAAGTACCAGGAAGAACCACAAGGTATTTTATTATCTTGAACTGAAATTCTGATGTTCCTGTCCTTAACTGGATGCCTCCAGTCATCAGCCAGTGGGCCATCTTCGCCATCAGGAACCTCCTAGAACACAATACGCAGAACCAGGAGCTGGTCGCCGATCTGGAACGGCGTGGCCCTGCTGACTACTCTGCTCTCAGGGAGCTGGGTTTCCTGGTGGAGGAGCGAGATGGAAGCCTGCTGCTCAAACCCGTGAGGAAAGACTCATAAAAACCACAAGCAGGTTTTCATGTGAAGTAATTGTTTAGAAGGGAATAAAGTACATGTGCATGCGCTTGTGTGAACATGTACTCTTATTGTGAGTACATTGTTAATGTTACCTAGTATTAGTAGTAAGCTTCATTTGAGGGTAAATGACTCATCCTCTGTCAAACACATGTTTTGTGCCTGTCCAGAAAAACTGACAGCCACACTGCCAGTATATTAAGCAGAGAAGTGCTTTTAAATCAGATATTTCTATCAGAAGAGTATGCATAACGTACTTTTCTACCTCTGTAATGTTAGTACTCATGCTCAGACGGGCCGTACAGTATTCTTGACAAACAAAAGGCCCATGGGGTCCCCCTGGCACAAAAGCAGAGGTCAGGATATCAGAAGCTCTTGTTCTGTCTTGACCTGAGTCTGGGAAATGAAGAGTCTGGGATAGACGAGCACATGCTGGTACCTTTTGGCAAGGCTAATGCTTTGTGGCTTAATCCAAAGACAAAAAGCACCACAGTGTCCGGGCTTTTCACCATTCACTGACACTGATGTTACCAGCAGGGGTTGGGGTTTAATTCCAGGCCCATAGTGACTTCTGCAGTAACTGTGAAACAGAGAATGACCAAAACATGATATAATCAACCCCCTCACCACCTTACCTAATTAAATGGTGGTGTCTTTGCCAGGGAGACAAAGACTTTTATTTTTTTCCTCTTTCAAATGCTTAAAATACCTGCTACTCTAAAGTGACATAATATTATTAATGTTATTTGAATCTGAGGAAATCTAAGTGCTAAATGCAATACTAAAACTAATAACAAACTATGCATGTTTTGTAATTTAAAAACAATATACAGCATGAGCTTGTCACTGTAGCTCTGCTTGCTTTTGCTTTTTCAATGCTTCTTGTATTAAGGCTGTAACAGTAATGAGTTTTATACTCAACATAGTTTAGTGAATTTACTCTTGTTCATCATCTCACTCTTAATCTATTTCTATACATAAATAAACGCATGAGGGCTTATGGAACGCATCATAGATCATTAACCATCTATAAACTCACAACATTGAGTTTATGTTTTACTCCTTGGACTGCTTCTCTTTCCTCTCAGCTATATTTGAGTTTTACCAGACTGCATAGACTTATTTTTAGGGATTTAGTAAATACTCTGTGTGTGTGTGTGTGTGTGTGTGTGTGTGTGTGTGTGTGTGTGTGTGTGTGTGTGTGTGTGTGTGTCTGTCTGTCTGTCTGTCTGTCTGTCTGTCTGTCTGTCTGTCTGTCTGTCTGTCTGTCTGTCTGTCCACGCTTCTTCTGTTGATCAGTGATAGTGGTACTGGATCAGTAGTTGATGTATGAGAGCATACTGAAACTGTGTATGTTCGAAGAGTGAGTGCATGAATGAGTGAGTGAGTGAATCGGACCAGAAGCATTAGTTTGCAGAATGACATCCCTCCCTGCTTCTCCTGTTGCTGGATAAGCTGAACAGTCCTGACACCTCAACAATACAGCGCTTTACAGGCCTGCCCACACCCTGCTCCACCCTGTTTGCTCTGCCTCTGATTTTTAATGACAAAATGTATTGAAACAATCGTCTGGACTCTCCCCTCAATCCGTCGGCATAGTGAAGGGAGCTTATGTGGTTCCGGTCCCCAGGATTTCAGACAGCTAACAAAACAGCTGTTACTTGCGCTCGACTGGCTGGCTGCAATGCTTTTCAGCCCCACAGGAAAGAGGCTGTGCGAGTCAGCCGGGCTGAATGAGGTGGCATGGCCACGGTCGTCTGTTCACCTCCTAACACATTAATACCACATCAGTCGAGGCCAGAAGTTCTTGTGTTTCCCATATCAGCGGTTTATGCCGTAGGCCTCTACTTCATTGTATATGTGCCTTCTGGTTTGGTATTTACCTAAAGCAAAAACACTTTGTCAGGGTGTAAAGTACATGCTTCATGTTTCGGTCAAATTATATGTTTAAATAATGCCTAATAAAGTACTGTGTGTGACAAACAGCTTTTTGTAATGATTTTAATAAGGCTAATGAAAGGCCAGATATGACAGAAAATTCAAGAGGCTTTAAAAGGATGCTCAGATTTTATTGGTAAAAAAGAAAAAGTACAACTGTCCGTGTTTTTAAGTGATGCAGACTTTGTTTAAACCACAGAACAAATAAACTTAAATTATCTGTATTTTAAGTTATAGCTATACTTTTAGGAAGCAAAGAGTTGCTCCTTGTCACTGAAAGCGCTATTAAGACAACTGGAAACACAGAAATCTCCCATCTAAGCTGCACAATTAGTTGTTTACTGAAACTTCCATTGTACTATGTATTAGCAACTTCCATATATTACTCAAATACTTGACAGTGGTTTCCACAAGATTTCCTGGACTTTCCAACAATTTGATGAATCACTCAACTTTTAGGAGCTACTTTGAATTGTGAGGGATCGCATCGAGATAGACAATCTGGGCTACTTCGATAAAACACATGGAGTATTTACAATTTAGGAACTTTGATCAAAGACATAAATTCCAAATAATTTATAGCTCTCAAATCTGAATACAATGACATTAGAAAACACTGGTAAGTAGCGACTTTGTTTTCCATCTATAAATGACATAAAGTGCCACGTTCCTCATATAAAAATATACTCTTCAAATTGTTTTGTAAGTTATATAAAGCCTAAATAAACATTTCTGAATACATTAAGGGTGCTGTCCAAAAATAGCTTTGAGGCCTTTGATCCTCTCATACCCCCTTCAGTGTGGTTAGGGCACATGCCATCCACCCAGGCAGGCCTAAACCGCGCTGGAAGGCCTTGTGTAAGCAGAGGCCACGATGTGGAATTCCACGTCTCTGCCGTTCATGGGAATGTTAGATGTATCTGAACCTGATTGCACCTCTATGGAGTTCCACTGAGGCTTACATGCTTTTCTCAGAAGTCAAGAGCCCTCCGAAAACAAAACAATGAGCGCAGTCAGGATTGGAAGTGCCGCTGAAACTGACAAGTTGGATGCTTAAAATAGTACACCAGTGGTTTCTGCCTCTGTGGCTCTTGGTGTAACAAAGGGTCTGGGCCCTGAGGGGGAATATGTCCATGAGAGCAGCACTCGACAGCACCAACCCCCGAAATTACTAATGTCCAATGGAAAAAAGGAAGAAATACGACTGTCAGTGCAAAAGAAAAAGAATTAATATATATAGCAAAATACCCCACTGACCACTGATAATGTATAAAAAATGTAAAAAGGGATTTAGCTGTTTAGTGGCTGAAAATGTGACTCCATGTGACTATAAATCTGTTACTCCCAGCTTGAAATGTATCAGTAGCAATTGAAGATCATAAAAGAGAGGAAAAATGTTAAAGCAGTTGAATTTGCTATCCATCTTATAAGACTTACAGTTTGAAAGTTTTGATATTTTTTACATAAATAATTTTGTTTTATTTTCAGTGTTCAAACAGAATACAGTGTGAGCGTACAGTTAAACGTATTCCACTGCCATCTTTCAGTCTTCATCAGGAGCCGGTCGTCATTCATAGCAGTCCAAAGCACTTTGCTTCCAGTTAGCGTGTAACAAATCTTCTCAATAGTCCTTGTTGCTATCTTGTACACGACATCTGTAAGCTACATTTTTGCAACATCTTGTCTTCAAAATATTGCTTTGCTTGAGGCGAAAAGAGAAGATCAAATCCCTTCACCTGCAACATGTTTTGTATCATGTCACAGTTTCGTACCAGTACGCAAGCAAATGTTTCTGAAATGTTCATGTCTATTTTTCCCCAAACTCCAAACCTCATGTTCCATTTCTAGTATGTCTTTCCTTCAAAGAATTCCAAATAGGATGTCAAAATGTGCAAAATGTTGAATAAATACTTCGAAGTCCTTCACTTCAAATTCCACTTTGTCGTATCCCCCTACCTTCGACTTTTGTCCGTCTTCCTGTCCTCTCCCGCTGCCCCAATTCCTTGTTCCCTACTTGCAGGTGAAAACCTCTGATTTCTCACTGCAGGTGTTGCACTTCACAAAACAGCACCAGTGGAACTTGCAGTTGCACTGCCACACACGTGTATAGTGGTGAGTGTTGTAACCCCGTCCGCAGCACATCACATTACAGCTGTCTGTGTGGGTCGAGGTGCCGTTGCACAGTCTGCCTCTTGTCCCTGTACTTCCTGTCGCTGTGTCCTCTTCGCAGTAGTTGGGCGAGCGCTCCAGGTAGACCAGGTCTGTGTCCGTGGGCTTCTGGTAGCCCCGGGCCTCTTTGAGACGTAGGAAGGAGGGTTGGCGGAGCCGCGAAGCCCGGACAGGTTCTACTTGAACTGCTTCGCTGTAGCGTTCCTTCAGCAGGTAACCAATCTCTCTGAACTTTGGCAGGGTGATCCAGCAGGTCTTAGTGGTACAGGAACCAGATACACCGTGACACTTGCACTCCAGCTTCATTCGCTCCTCTAGGATCTGATCACATAGAGAGTAGAGGTTAGGTCAGTATAAACTGAATATATAAATATATTCTGTGGGAGAAACACAGAAATTGTAACTTTGTGTCATTTTAAATTCACATGTCCACAGCATGAATTTGAAACAGTTAATAGTAATTGCATAGCCTTGAAATCTGTCTCTTTTGGTAAGCTGGGCTTTCTGCGGCTATTTCAACTTTCAGCACACTAACCAGTATGCCAACTTTATGTCAAAAACCTGGGGAAAATAACTCATACCCCAAAACTGTAGTCTCTAATTAACTTTACCTTTCTTCAGACCACAACATGGCGTGACAGCCCGAGAAAACTGACCAGAACTGTTGTGCAACCGTGCGCATATAGAGTTACATTGTGGTTTGAACCCAATTTATATTATAATGCGTCATCTGAAAATATTTGTATTTTCGCAGACGCAGATGATGAAATTGACAGGTGACTATTTTCTCTTGAGTTTGATGTCGCTGTGAAAAAATGTAACACTTTGACACCTGCCTCATTGTTGACACATTTGACAACATGAGTCGCGAGTGACAGAGCTCATCTCAACACCATCCCTGTCCCCTAACTGGCAATCACACTCGGGTGGGTGTTTACTCTCGACTTTGGTTGGTTCAGTGTGTGCGCTAGTGCAGAAGTGTGGTCTTTGGTGCTGCAACTGAGAAAGGAAGAGGGAGAGACTTGCAATAATATCCTCTGTCCTGACTTGATGTGTAGTAATTCAGTGAATGGACTGTAGGACTGTGGCACAACTCCACATTTGGCAGCTGTATCTGCCAAGTCTTGCATTGCTGTTACACATACACACCCACACTTGCATGAAAACACTCAGGAGTTTGTTTAATCATCTGAGCATTCGTACAGTTTAGGAACATTTATAGTAACTGTTGCCTTTACACTGTGTTGTAAGATGTTTTTTTTTTTATCAGTAAACCCTGAAATTAGATTAGATGGATATTATTTTTTTCATTTATCAAAGTGATTTTATGCCTGCATTACCTTTCGACCTGCCTCATTGTTGTGCAGGTTCATCAGCCGCCGGGCGTTTTTCTTGATCTCTCGGGCGTCTACAAAGCGCCGAGAGAACTCAACGCCGTACTTAACGTCGGCTGAGCAGCCTCCCCACTTCCAGCCCTCCTCTTGGTCGTGGTAGCCCTGCTTCTCTCGGTCACAGCCGCACTGGCTCAGGTTGCCTTGGCTACAAGCGGCAGTCACTGCGTGGGCAACTCCGGCTGCAGTGATGGCATATGTGAATGCTGCCTCCCTGCTGCCTGGAGAGAATAGAGAGGAATCTGAATAAATCTGATTTGGAGAGGAAAGTAGCATAATAAAAGTACTCCCATTGTTTTACACATGAAATGCAGTTTACTTGTCATGAGGCTGCTACTCAGCCCATGAAAACAGCTGTACAATGTCCTATTGGCTTGAGACTTAATATTTTTAGCAGAAAGCTTGTGCTACAACCTGTGAATGTTGGGTATGAAATAAGTGACATTGTGTGTCAAACAAAAGATACCACTTGGTTGCACAATAGGAAATGTAGGAGCCAACATTTCTGGAGCTCGACCCATCCTAGAGACTGAACCTCAGGAGATTTAGACCATTCTTATTTTAAAGACCCTGCACACCCATGAAGGTATTTGTTACTTATTCTAGATAATTAGTCCTCTGCTCAGGTAGTAGCAACGCTGAAGCTACAGGACATCTCTAAACTTCATGAACCAATAAGAATGATGGTGTAATTTCTCCCATCCAAACATGCGACAAAACTAATAGCAAGGTGCAAGAGGTGTCAGTCACACAGAAGGAGAAGAAGAGGTCTTGCAATCAGGCAAAATAAGTGAAAACACATGTGGGTCGACTATTGGTGTGCTGGGCCTTGACACGGTCTGCGGTGCACCAATAGCCAAATGGTTAAGGCGCACAGTTGTAATGTAAACGGTTCGATTCAGGACAGGGACTTAAGTCACACGTCATGCCTCAACAGAGATAGTTGAGTGTGGGTGCAGGTAGAGAGGGGTGGTTCTGGGATGCTGGGACACACTGTTGCGTATTTGCTGTGTCGCTGGTCCAACTCAACAAAACACCAGGTCAAACACCAGGACAACTGAGCAGGCCAGGCAGTTGCCTAACAAGCCAGCTGGGCCAACCACTGTGGCTTAATCTGAGCGAATACCCGTACAATGCAGATGCAGATGTATCTCTTCTTTCGCTCGGGTGAGGCTAGGATTCAAGAACGCTTTAAAGGTGCATTAGGTGAGAGGATGGTCATTTTCTGATATAACTAGTAAAATTAGCGGAACTGGATCATTAGGGATGACGGCAGGATGACTGCGTGAGTGACGGCATTCAGAGGGATCTGCCAGTCAAACCATAGAGGCTTGCCTTCACCAAAAAAAAAAAATCTTTAATCAGAAAGGGGAAAGATTTAAAACTGTGTCTTGTGAGCCCCCAGACTTATTGAAGTGCAGTACTTTGCTGGACTACTCCTTCAAAAAAAAAGTGTTTGGAGTGCATCACTGAATTGGAGAGGAACTGGTTGGTAGAGAATCACTTTAGCCGTTTTATGATGTGTATGTAATTGTAATTAAGTACCTGTTGCTCAGTAGTATCTTCTAGTTTTGCACTTTCACCTCAACATATATAATCTTACAATCCCTATATTTATTGATGTCAAGTACAGTAAGAGATTGTAGTAGTCTTTTGAGTGTGTGAGTGAGTGTGAGTGTATATAATCTCATAAAAACTCACTGATTTCTTCCTTTCTGCCGTGTTTGATATCTCTGATCTGCATCAGTAGTCAGTCACAGTTAGAACAATTATCAGTTTAGTGAAGAAAACACAAGTGACATCTACTGGCTGACTGGAGGAGCTTTTTTCTGCATCGACACTCATGGAGTTGCTGTCTTAATGTTTTTCATCAATGGAATTTCTCACGCGGCTTAAGTGTCAGTCTGTGTCTGTCTTAGGCGGTCCACATTATTACAGCAAATGATACTGCTGTGTTACATGTTGAAATAATCTGTGGCCAGGCTTGACTGAGATGTGCCCATTTCCAAGCTTTTGTATGTCACCATTTGAACTTCAGAATAAACACATTTATATTTATGGCGTGGAGGGGGAAGTGAATTTATTGGCACAACAATTGGTAACAGGATATTCTCCCCCTCCAATCAGGATAATGCTGGGCCTTCGCTCTTCTCAACAGCCCAGAGTATTAATGCATGGCGTCTCTGTAGAGGCGATTCTAATGGCTCCCTTCCAACCTGACAAACTCACTCGCTGAAACCAGTGGGCCTGCGGTTCCCCCGGTCCATAACTCATAACAAACTCTGAAGTCTTCTCTCATCAGGCTAAATCCACGGCCCATTCAGATATATTGTATGGTGAGCATTTCTCAAGGCATCAGGCGCATGCAATAGCCAAACAGCCATCTCCTCGCACTGTGATTTGTTTTGATTGTACAGCAGTGCATGCAGGGTTCCATTGTTGCCATCCAGCTGCTGGAGCTGACTTCAATTAGTGGTTAGGATGAATCTCTCTGGTCTTTCTCAATGCTTAATGAGTTCACAGGCCTGGCAGGTCAATCAAATGAAGTGGCGGATGGTACATTAGTGACACAAGGGGGGGTCGGCCCTATCTTACATTTCCTTTTTTTAAAAACAGCAGAGATGGACAAGAATGGGACGAGGAAAATGACAGATTTTTACTAAAAATCCATCAACATGCCCGGAAATCTGACATATTGTACACTATTAGTTACAACCCTCTAATTAGGTTTTACACAGATCCAATTAGATTTAGTCTTAATTCTTATTTGGTAAAACCATCTACATGGAGAGGACATGAGGAACAAAGCTGGGCCCAAAGTGTCTCTCTAAGCTCGTTTACACGCCACAAGAGAAAAGAGACATTTCCTCTGACAAAAGAAATAAAGGGATCCAGACGTCTGTCTGCCTGTCTCCCATGTAGAAGAAAGTGATTGCTCCCAGAGCTGCTAGATTAAACATGGATCCAAACCCACAGCAAGACCGCAACAAAACATTTCGGACTGAAATACAATTTATATAAGAGGTTCACATTAGGAGCAAACACGCTTCTGTGAGAAATGAAACGGGGAAGAATGTTGTCTAAAACAAGGGAGATGTGTTAGTTTCTGTGGTTATAAATACTTTCAGAAGATGGCACACCCAGATAGGCCTTAGACCAAGCTTCATACGGAAGTCTTCACCATCCATTTACGACTGCTTTGTTGTGACAGTGTGTTGCAAGCACAGTGATGTTCCACACATCAACCAGATTGAACCTCCTTTGGGGACGCTAGCAAAGCTTTTTGAGTCGGAATTTTTTCTGTAAGTGTCTTAACAAGAATTCATTGTGGTTGTGCGGCAAACAGAAATGCATTCGTTAAAGTTTTGCCACCCGTCTCAAAGTCTGTTTCACGCCACTTGAGTTGAGCTATGCTGCAGCTTTTCTTCATGTCACTGACAAGATTTACCAGAGCTCTGAGGACAATACAATACGAATGAGAGGACAGGCTCATGTCAAAGCACACAGCTGAATGGCACCTGAAGTGCTTAATTTCACTGCCCAATTTCAATGATCGGGAAATCAGGCCACACAGCTCGGTTTTTCCTTAGATACTCCAGTTAACATACCTGTTGTCCCACTTGTTGCATCTCATTTGGTGTGTTCTGTCTGACAGTTGTGAGATGTCTGTGTAGAGCACTAGGATTCACTTTAGCTAGTGTTTACAAAGGTAAAAACCAGTTTTGCCCCTGGTGCATCTCTATGGCCGAGGGGTTTAAGGGCCTAAACATGAACCGCAACATCTCAAGCTTGATTCCAGCTGAGAACCTTTTATTGCAAGTCATTTCCCATCTTTCTGTCCTCATTTCCTGTCATCTATATACTTTTAAAATCACCAACAATGGTGAAAACAAAAAGATTTACCCCACCAAAACTTTATTTAAAACCTCTGCTCTCAGAGCAACTTTCTTACCATCACTCAGTCCGTTTTGCTGATGTCCTACTGCCTATATTGAGGTAAAACCATTTAAATCTCCTTAAAGAAAACTGAGTTTTAAACAGACTGACCTACTCTCAGCTCTTGTCCAAAGACAGTCCTCTCGCCCAGGGCTGAGCAGTTCCACCGGCCGTAGCGGAACTGGTACTGACACTCATTGATTCCCAGCTGGGCGCCTTCGCCGATGACAATGATGGCGTCGGGGCGAGTCTGACAGAGGGCCCTCTGACGGGGGGCCAGTCCCGGTATCTTGTTGCAGATGATGTTCGCACCCAGAGCTACCACAGAGGACAGCGCCCTATAGGCGCAGAGAGAGGGAGATTAATGACGGAGGAAAGAACAGCTACAGTTTTTACAAGGACATATAGACAACACCGAAGGGAGAACAGAAGAAGAAATGGAAAAACAAAGATTTACCTTTGAACATACTCAATAAATAGTTTGGATTTAACTCTGTGTCCTAGTTGATTATGATTTGAGCAAAGAAAAAAAAAAGTGATAACATTTGTTTCCAAAAAACAAATGTTTTTCTAAACTTTTCATTTCAGTTGCCAGTGTATACGCCATGAAGATAAACAAGACCAAATCAGAAGATACAGTGAGAGCATACTCTGCATCATTCATCCTTACCCCAGATAACATCATGGGTAATTTTATGGACCTTCATAAAGACATGAAAAAGAACAATAGTTAATTATAGAAATGGGACTAAATCCAGTTCATTTCTGTCTGCCCCTCTCTCCCTCTCTGTTACAGAAAACATGAACCACCACAGCTATTTTAGGTTTCAGGACCTGCCCTTGTTATGAATGAGAAGCATGTATGGTGCAGCAATCAGTCTCTTTGTGAGGGCCTGGGTCTTTTAATGTCATAAGAAAGAGCTCATTACATTGGCATGCTCCTATAGGGAGACCATGAAGTTGTCCAATATTACTTTTTTCCCATATGCTGCTTTCATATTCCACTTGTCTGACCAGGTGCTCCCATGACAGAGTTGCTCTGGTGTAATGTGTAAATCCATAAGAGCAGGTTATCTCATCAGCTGCGGGCATATTAGAACATGTAAAAATCATGTAGATTAAATATTGGCTTCATTCACCCAAATCTTCAGGCACTTTTTATAAGCCGTCGATTTATGGCACAATATTAGAATGAAAATGACATAACTGCGCATATTATAGGGAAAAACCTGCAGCCTTGTTCCGTGGTAGTCTATGATTCCATTGTGGAATAAAATGAAGTTGATTGAACGACACAAGTCACGCGCTTCCTACCAATGTTTCCTAAGTTTTGGCTGAGTGGATATTCCAAGTTACATTTTTTCCGTTTCCATCCATCTCTCTGCCACGCCAGAACCAAATGTAACCACAAGAAAAAAAGAAAAAAAATCCATATACTTCATTTAGCAAAGTTATAAGCTGGATTTTTAAAGTGTACAAACATGTTAAACCCCCGCAGCAACCATATTATGCTTTCTACGTGCGATCTAACCTGACTATCCAGTCTCCCGGTGCGTAATTGGCCATTTGATTTTGCGCGTAAGCAACAGCCACCTGCACATGTCAGGTGAGCTTCAAATCAAACTGAGTGATGATTAAACTGAGCAAGTGCATTGATAAGAAACCTACAGGTAGCTACCGCTGGTGAGGATGAGGAAGATCTGTGGGTAGTAGACGGACAGCAGCGCACTGCGAGACGAGATGATGAGCATGGTTGCGCATTGAACACCACTTGTGCTGCACTCTTGCGGTTTGGAAAACAGATGAAGAAGAAAAAAAAAAAGGATGGTGAGGTGTGAACAAATATATCCTTTTATCTGCAGTCCAAGAGCTCCAACGCAGGAGTGTCGTCTCTTCTTTGCGCTGTAGAGAGGTGGTGTCTTCAGCTAGTGCAGCCGTGGCGCGCTGCGACAGCTCCAAGCTCCGCTGTCCATGTGCTGGAGATGAGAGGCTGCATCCCTCGGCCGTGCGCTCTGCCACCTGGGCTCATAGAGGACTGGGTGGGAAAGAGAGAAGAGGGGAGGGGGGGTGGGGGGGTCAGCTGGGGTTCCGGATGTCCGATACGTGCTGCTCACGTCTCCAAAAGTGAGACTGTTGTGGCGTTGGAAGTGTGGAAGTGTGGGAGACAGTGCCCCCCTCCCTCTCCCTCTCCCTCTGCCTAAACTCTCTCTCTCTCTCTCTCTCTCTCTCTCTCTCTCTCTCTCTCTCTCTCTGTCTCTGTCTCTGTCTCTGTCTCTGTCTCTCTCTCTCTGTCTCTCTCTCTCTGTCTCTGTCTCTCTCTCTCTCTATCTCTCTCACAGCCTGGTCACAACAGGTAAAGTTATATCTGAATTTGCATTTGGTGTTTTTGTTGTTTCTGACTAAGAGGGGAGGTCAGCACCAGCACTGCATGTTGTGGGATCGAACCTGTGGCCATCTGGGTACAGCCATGCCACCAAGTGCCCCAAAAGTCAACTTCTATGGATTTTACATGTAGAATTAGCCTACATATATACATATCTCTCTGCCATTGTCAACCCTAATGAATTCATTTTTGGCACCAAACAACTGCATATGACTTCATCATCATGCGATACTTGACTGTATATTTTATTGTTATAAGTATTAAAGTAACATGAAATCATGTTTTTCATTGGAAGTTACCAAATAATTTGTTATTAAATGTATTTGGCAATATAAAACTGACTAGAGCTGGAAGGATTAGTTGAATAATTCATTAATTGATCGACAGAATTAATGAGCAACTATTTGAAATGCTGATTCACCATTTCAGTCGCTATTAAAGCAAAAATGCAAAAAAAAACCAACCAAAAAAACAAACTATTGGTTCCAACTTCACAAATGTGAGAATTTGCTGTTTGTCTTAAACTGACTGACGTAAACTGAATATATTTGGGTTCTGTCACATTGGGCTGTGGGAAATTATAATTGCCTTTTTAACTCTTTCCGACATTTTAAAGATAAAATGATTAATCGATTATTTGAGAAAATATTCACCAGACAAATCAATAATTTTAATAATTGTTAGTTGCAGCCCTAAGGATGACTACAGAAGACTAAAATGAAAGTGTGAAGAAAATCCCTGTATAAATTCCCTTCTTCTTTGCTGCCCACACTACTATACTGCTGGAGTTTCAGTTTCTCGCTTATTGGCTCTTGAGGAGGGCAGATGCTTGCTGAAATGCTTCAGTCAGTCAGTTGATCTGACTCTGTGGTCTTTCAGCTCATACTGTATATTCTTGCTTCTGGTGTACCACCAACAATACGCCCTCCTGTGGCAGCATGAAGGAAAATGCCATGATCATCCCCAAACATCAGACTAAATATCGGTGCATAGCATGAAGTGCAGTGTCTGTAAAGTTAGAGTTGAGTTCTCAATTTTGATGAACAAAGCATATTTCATTGTGAGAGTTTGAAAAAAAAAATGCCTTTAAGAGTATTTTCCCTTTTATAGAAGCGGGAAAAGTTGCCCTACATGTCACATTCTTCTATGTGGTGAATAGACTTGTTAAACCCATGTAGTCTTTGAGGTGCCCAAGTGTAATTGGATGGAAAGGCCAACGAGGCCAACGAGGCCAACACAAAAGGAATTTTTTGCCGTTTCTTCCTTTTAAAGATGTTCCCTGCAAACAGTGGCCTGTTTGCTGTGGAACTTTGAAGTGAGTAAAAAAAAAGTACAATGGGAGGGGACAGTCCTGTTCAGTTCCAAGGACCTTCAAAGGATGGGGCGTTTTATAGGTCTACTTCACAGAGTGGACCAAGGACAAAGTACATATTTTCTTCGCTTCTTGTTGACATTTTGGAGACTGAAAATTGAGACATTCTGAGCTTTACTTGAGCTGTGCAAATAACCGCGAGGAGATAATATTAATAAAATTTGTTCCAAAATGAGATATCAATCATCTGAACAAAAGTGGGACCTTCTCTTAGAAAATTATTGAGGGTAGTATTGTGGACATGAACCTTTTAATTTAAATTCTCAGCAGCTGCCAGCAAAGCATTTTGAGAGATAGCAGTGATTTGGAGTATAAAAGACTAAAATACCTTTCATTCTTTGGCTGTTATAAGATTGGCCCGATCCTTATGCCCACTCAGACTGTGTGTAACTATAGCTGCAGTCCGATATACCCGCTGCTGTAAAGAATGAGAAGCAGCTTTGCCACTAAATTGGTCTTGGTTGTTGAAACCTCGTCACAGGAGCTCAGTCTGCAGCCATTCCAGTGGACAACTCGCAGATAATGCCTCTGGCTCGGGGGGCAGCAGAGGCAGAACCCTTTGTGTATGTGTGTTCTCTATGATTTTCACTCAGCTCCTCTGTCTCTTTCTCGCCCCCTCTCCCTCTCTCTTTCTGTCCAAATAATCCTCCTAAACCACAATTTCCAAAGCCAAGATAGCACTTAAGCAGTGTGCACTCACTGTCCTGGCATTCGTACACTGATATCTGTTTCTTTTCATATTTTTGTGCAGAAGACGCGGTGAACAGGGAGACATGGGAAGTGTGGGGCTGCGCAGGAATTTGTTTTACTGCCGCACAGGACATCAGAGCGGTGATGACAGTGGCTGTAAAACTAACATGACTTTTGTCTTTTTATCTCCCGGGACAACTGTCAAGAGTTTTGACAGAAACGGTTTTGATAGCATCATCCACGTTACAGTGATGAATGACAGGCATGGAGACAAGCAGGGCGAGACTGGAGCAGTGACGCAGAGGGGCCTCAAGCTGGATGGGAGCCTAAAAAGTCCAGATTAATAATGGTGTTTTATGGCTCTATGGGATTTTGCGCTTATCTTGTCTCTGAGCCCAGAATCCTCAGCAGGGTTCCCGAGTGGTTGTCGAGGAAACGGCTGTTGATCGTAATAGTAAACATCTGATAATTCATCCGAAGTGACGTTTTTCTTTACAATAGCAGAGCTTATGGGTGAGTATTTTTGTCAGGCGTTGGCAGTCCAATCCCCACATAGTTAGAAATGCAGGATAAGGTGCTGCACAGCTCATCGGCAGTCCATGAATTCACTGGAAAATTCATGCAGAAATTCACGCACTGTTACCAATGATGAAAAATTAATAGAGCGTAGTATTGGGATATTTTGTGTTACATTGCTGGTTCAAAAAACAGATGATAAAACTGTTAGTACTTTAGAAAACACACTGAACCTCAGTCACGCTTGCATTACCTGACTGGCATCAGCTGCTTCATTCATGCTTCACAATCATTGGCTCACTTACGGCTGTGGCTATCAGCTGACTAGTAACTTCCAATCAAATTCATGAGGTTGTGCAGCATGCCCATTATAACCTGACACTTCGCACTATTAAGGTACGGTCACATTGCATTTCTGTCCCACGAATGTTCACTCCTTCTCCCATTCACTTCCTATACATGTTTTTTTTTGCTTGGTTTTTTTTGTGATTGCTCTGATCAATGTTAATTTATTACCGACATCAGACATGCATCACATCCTTTTCCATGATGGGGGGGGGGGTCAATGTTGTAGGACAGAAATATAATGTGACCTTACCTGTCCTCTGTCCACCTGTCCCCGATTACTTCATGGCAACATTGTTAGCAGCTGTGGCTGCCTCAGCCACTCCAACCTGCCCCTTACGTGTTGAGCCTTTGTTATTTTTATGCCTCCGTGCGAGTGACAGCTGTGGAGAAGAGGCATTATGTTTTCGGTTTGTCCTGAATGTGATACCTCCGTAGCACCTTGAGGGACCGCCTTCAAATGTGGTACAAACGTTCACTTGGACTCGAGGATGAACTCACAAATAACGCAAGAATTCATACACTAATCATTTTATAACCGGTCAACAGTCAACTTCACCGTGACATCATTCAGCGTTCTACAAAAAACACTTCTGGCCATTATTCAATGCTCTAAGTCAGAAACAGAGAGGGAGATTGTGACCATGTGTCCTGCACCTTGACTGATTGGAGGAGACATAAAACCTAGTTGATTTCATGAAGATTTAATGTTAATGTTCGTCTTTGTGTTTGTAGTCTATAAATTCCACAAATATTCCGGATTACTGAGCAAAAAACGCATCTTTTTTATAATGTTTTCTTGAAATTTTTATGAAGTATTCTTTTAATGACATAATCAGCACTCAAAAACAAAACCCAAAATAATTTATTCATATTAAAACGAAGCTCTTGAAATAATATCATATTGTGGAATAGAGAGGTGCTTTTATGTCCCTGAAAGCCAATTTAGTTGCCAAACAGTAGTGAAAAAATCAAGAGCCTAAAGTATAACAATGAATAATAAATACAAGAATACCCAATGCACTATTGCCGTCATCAGTATTGCTGAGACCATCTGAGAAAAACATGCAACAAGCGCACCCAAGGCAAACCCCACTGTTGACAGTCACTAGATATGACATGCAAATTTACTCTGTAATTAAAAAGGCAAGAGCTGACAATCGCAAACAAACAGAAAGTGGTTAATGTTAAATCTGACTATTTGATCAGAGTATTGACTTTCAACAGATACTGACAACATTAAATCTGTTTGTTTACTGTATGCATAAGCAAAGATTGTGCGTTCAGAAAGTATTCAGACCCCTTCACTACTTTTCCCTCAGCAGTCGCCCCTCAGTACCCTATAATAAAAAAGAATTTTAGACATTTTTGCAAATTTATAAAAAAAAATTAAAAAAAGAAGGAAAAACTGAAATATCACGTTGAAATGAGTATTCAGACCCTTTGCTGTGATACTTGAAATTTAGCTCAGGTGCCTCCTATTTCTCTCAATCATCTTTGAGATGTTGCTGCAACTGAGCGATCGGGAGAGAAGGGCCTTGATGCGAGAGGTGACTGAGAACCTTAGTGGTCACTCTGAGCTCCAGAGATCCTGTGTGGACATGGGAGAAACTTCCAGGTGGAAAACCATCACTGCAGCACCCCACTGATCCGGGCTTCATGTCAGCGTGGCCAGACTGAAGCATCTCCTCAGTGAAAGTTTGCAACAAAAAAAAAAACCCCAACAGGACTCTCAGTCTGTGAGAAACAAGATCCTCTGCTCTGATGAAACCATGATTAGACTGTTTGGCCACAGTTCTAAACGTCATGTCTGGAGGAAACCAGGCATCGCTGACGACCTGCCCAATACCCACCAACGGTCCCCATCCAACCTGACAGAGCTTGAGAGGATCTGCAGAGAAGAATGGACGAAAATTTAAAAAAAAAAAAATCAAGCGTTCAAAGCTTGTCGTGTCACACGCAAGAAGACTGAAGGCTGTAATTACTTCCAAAGATGCTTCAACTAAATACTGAGTAAAGGGTCTGAATACTTATGTCAACGATATTTCATTTTTTTCTTTTTAATAAATTTGCAAAGAAGTTCTCAAATTCTGTTTTTGCTTTGGCATTATGGGGGTATTTAGTGAAGATGGATGAGCGGGCAAATGCGATTCAAGCTATTTTAGAATAAGGCTGCAACATTACAAAATAGTAGTAGTGAAGAGGTCTGAATACTTTCTGAATGCACTGTATCTACGTGCCACTCACATGGCTTTCAAGCTTTGCTGCAATGTCAGAGACGTTGTTTAGACTTTAATATGGCAAGACAAACACATGGTCCTTGTATGTGTAATGGGGTAAAACGCATGTCGGAATGCATAAGAAATCTGAGTGTGGTTGGTGAAATGAACATCGCCCCCCTGCACTGCGAAGGGAATACAGAGTGTCGCAGATAAAAAACAAATATACCCTGGGGGTTAACAGGCCAGAGAGTATTTATGACACAACTAAAAGAAACTACTTTGTAATCAAATCTAATTTACACTGTTCAGAGCATCCATGAAACCTGAAGAGATGACAGAGGGAAATTGTTCCCATGTCGCAGAACAACAATTCCACTTTTGAGCAATTATTGTCTTTGAAGCATCTTGAACCTTTTTGAGAGCAGATGATGGGAGGGTCATATTTTCAACAGTGCCATGAGGTACATAAATGTCTTTAGAAAAAGATTTCTTTTATCCAAACAGGATTTATGTTTTTGGTGTAGAAACACAGATTTCATGTAGTAAACATGTTACAGATGTTGAGAAAATGAGAAAAGCTTTTTTGAAAACAAACCCACGAGTAAGCTGATGAAGCCAGAAAAGTAAAATATTACAAGACCTGCTGTTCTCATAAGTCTGTGATTCAACTAGAAAAATAACACCTTTAAACAAACCAGTGGAAACTGCTTTTTATCAGTTTGCAATTCACTTGAAACTCTTCGTGGTACCTGGCTTCTCTTCCACTTTCTGCAACACCAGTACCTCACTCTGTTCTTTAAAGGCTTTCCTTCATCTGTCTTTATTCGGTTGTAACTGCAGAGGGAGACAAAGCACCAGAAAAGAGCTCACTAAAGATCAGACCTCTCTGGTTTGGGTCAAGCACGTCCTCTTCACACCAGCATTCTGCCGTTCCTGGCATGAGAGCAGCAGCTGTGATTTGTTTTCTCAAAACAGACACGAGCATCATTTTTTTTAAACAGTTTGATCATCATATTGCATTATAATTCAGTCCAGTATTAAATTGCTAATGCATATTTCATGACATTCAGTTGAGAAAATTCATCTTTCTGATTCCAATTATTTCATACTCCTTGCATGTTTGGTAAAATATTTAGTGTTGAGCCTGAGGAGAGTTTGCTATTACCATGTCTCAGCAGTTTAGAGGCACTAGTAATGTATAAAGTTAGTAATTTTGGGATCCTCAAGGGGGCTCTTTACTCCTATGTTTCAAAGTACGGGAGGCAGAGCTGTCCAACAGCCCCGTCACTCCCAACACCCCTTAGGAGTTCCACCATCTTGGTTCCTACCATCGAAATTTCAAAATTTAACCGTCATGTTTGTTTGTGTAAACGAGTGACACGTGACATTTTTCTCTAAGAATCTCGAAGCTTTTGGTGAACATAAAATCACGGTATAACTGTGTTCATTGTTGCTTTCCACAAAGCTGTAGCTCTAGGTTTTTGAAGACACAAAGCTTTTGAACAACAGAAACTCAAAGGTTATTTCTACGCTTTATTTCACCATCAGCTAAAGCTGTTAGGATGTTGATCCTGTGTTCACTCACCTACAGACAAATTGTAATTTACAAGTCTTGTAACCATCTTTACTTACAAGTAGAAACAGCAGCCACTTATAAATAATTGACAATATGATTCATAACCCATTAGATCTGCTGAAGTGTCCGTAGTAACTACCAAAACAGATCTAGATCAAATAGTGCTTTCTAAATGCAGAATCCAGTTACACTGCAGTACCGCATTTGTCTTTTGGCAACATGTTGTTCCCGAAAACATGAAATATCTATTAGTAGGATTTACTTAAAGGACAATCGAGTTAAAAATACAAAAAAAAAAAAAAAAAAGCAATGTGTTTAGGAGTTGGGAGTGTGGGTGTGAGTGTGTGTGAGTCATAAGGCCTCTGATCCCCCTGTGTAATCCTGGGTTCACATCCCATCTGCTGTATTATGTGCTGGTATCTTTTAAATGCTCAACACTATCTGGCTCAGATCAGAGCCCCAAAAACCAAAAGTGATGCCACTTGACATCCTCGTGCCGACGGTCACTAACGGCAAATTATTTTAATGTTCCTTATTGTGGTTGTTTTTCTTTTATAATGCTTCCTATTTTGCACATTGGTAGTTATGTTTGTTTTTTTTTTTTACAAAGAAAATGTATTAGGTTAAGAGCTCCTATTCTCCTTTAACCCTTGTAGATAAAGAAGGTATACATGACAAGTGCCCATTTTTTTAAGCAAACTTGGTTAATTATAGAATTAATAGTATTTGTCCATTTACATCACCAAAAATTGTAATTCCACTGCAGCTGGTGTGATCCAGTATGACTTGATTTGCTCTGTTAGTAATTCATATGTGAAGAATTATTGCACTGGGGCTTTGGGAATCGAACATGTGTTACACTTCTGTAAGTTTCTATTCCCTTGGAAATACTCAGCCTTTAATGGGTTGGGCATTGTCGAAACACACTAAAAATCGCTCCCACTCTCTTTCTCTTCCTCTCTCACACTCACACACTCACACACACACACACACAACCACACAAATTGATATAACCACGACCTCTTAACCGGTTTTAGCAGGCTCTAATAGCTCAAATCAGAGAAAGTCAAGAAAAAAAACTTTCCTAAGAGTCACATCATGTTACTGCTGACCTTGCTGATTGAGTTTGCTCACAATCACACGGGTCAAGGCTGGGGTGAGGCCCATGGATCATTTAGTTTAATGGCTGCTTCCTGCCTGCTCAAATGTACGTGCGGCATTGTAGGAAACGGGGAGATGTAATGTAGTGTGCAACCATATTATTTACAGGATATAATGCAGAGGGGAAAAGGGGTAGAAAAAAAAGGTGCGCAAGGAAAGAAAGAAAGGCAGAAAGAAAAGCACCTATAGAGAGAGGGAGAAAAGAAGGAGTTCAGAAGGACAGGGAGAAAAAGATCAACAGCAAGAAACCGAGAGCCGGCGGGGAAGAAAGAGATGGTGACAAAGGCGGAGGGAGAAAGCTCTACTAATTTTGTGGCCTGTCTGTGTCACCAGCACCCTGTTGGGACGACAGATGTGCAGATGATGTCATGTAGAAAGGGGATAGGGTGGGAGGGTGGAGCGATTGGAGCGCGGGAGGACAGTCGACAGGCGGAGCCTCGATCTGAGAGAGGGAACAGGGAGAGAGGAAGGGAGGGAGAGAGGGAGCAGGACTGTGGCAATCCTTCATTGCCCTGCAGTCACGCAATTATTCAGTTTTCATAAGATGTAACTCAGTATAGTTCAGTAAGTGTGAGCCCTTTCCAAAACGAGCTACTCGTGCTTCTTAACAGCCTTCTACTGTTTGTTGAAAGTGTTCGCATGAATGTGAACCACACCAGTTCAGAAAAAAAAAAAAAAACGTATGTGTTTGCTGTGCCGTCGTTATTTTGCACTGCAGAGGCAACAAATGTGCTGAACTGGTGGTTTTAGTTGCAGGACCTCTCACAAAGCGCAGCCTCTCTAAACCACACAGGCCATTGGAGCTATAATTTACTTAGTGCAGTCATTGCTGAAGTTTACCCTCCCATCCCCTGACCAGCCACAGCATAAGAACCCAATTGTTCTCGTGGTCTGCAGTGACAATGGCTGTTTGTGGTCATCCAGAGAAAAAGAAAGTGAGAAATGAGAAAGGGATGGAAGAGGGAGAGAGAGTACAGCCATGCGATCCAGTAATTTGTACCGTTCACTGCTAAAGATATAGTCAGGGTCAAGCTCAGAGTGGGGGGTCAGGGTGACCACTGAGTCCTGCCGGGATCGCCTCAAGGACACGATTTTCCCAACAGTCTGTCTCATGTCCTGTGCTTTAACCCATCCCGACCTCAAATGGTTAGAACTGTGTGACTAACTTTAGCTTGCTTGCATTTCAGCAACAAGCTTCCCAGCCTCCTCTGCCCCCCACCTGCACCCTTTCAGGCCAATTGTGCTGGCATGGCAGAGGGAGAAATTGAATGAATTAGGCAGTCGGATGTTGCCTAATGGTCGTACTGCACAAATGCAGCCATTCCTGGCATTGTTATGTGTTCGAGTGAGACTGAGAGGGATTGTGCTCTTCGGTCCAGTGCAGGAAAGCAGCTAATAAGTGAGACAACCTGTGGGAATCAGCCCAAACCAAAAGAGGACTGAGGCAGTTTTTCCCTCCTCTGTATTTTTGTTAGCTTTACTTTTTAGGCCTTTAAACATTATTGATGTGTAACGAAGGACAACGGTCCAGTCATTGATTCATTGATTCAGTCATGGCTGAACACGTGGCAGTCAGCTCAAAATGAGATAATCATGTGAAAAATGTAGCACCTCCTTGTTTTAAATGACTACTTAGGAAAAAAAAACATGTCCGCATTGCATAAAATAGCATAAACTCCTGAAGCGTGGCCCTGCCCCGACACAGCCTGCATACACAATGTGAACACAATGCGGCTTTTCAAGCAGATAAGACACTGATAACTGCACAGGCCTAGAGTTACAGATGGCAGCTGCAGCCCACTGTTGTTCCTCTCTCTCTTGGGGAAGTGGTTCTGACCTGAGCTTGAGGACACCCTTGGCCCTGTGGGTAATCATTGACCTGTTACCTGTGGCAACCAAGCCACAACATACTGTACTTCCACTGGACTGCTGATAATAAAGCGATAACGCAGGGGCACGGACACATTCAGACGGTAGCGCATGCATGTGCGCTCACACTGATTTCTAAAAGATGAAACCAGATATAAGTTACACTGGGGACATGTGCTCATCTCAGGAAGCCCCAGGAAAAGCTATTATCCTTCATTCATTTTTATTATTTCCTTTAACAGGGCGTTGCTGTAAAAACATGCATGCTTAGCCAACCTGAACACAACTTTAATAAAAAGTATCAAGCACATACCAATCACAAAGGAGGAGGTGGACAAAAAAAAAGCTTTGAGGCAGCTTAGATGTGGATGATAGTAGGGATGCTCTAGTCCAACTTTTAGTCACCCGGGACTGACTCCGACTCTTCAGGTTTAGGTATCTGACTCGGAGCACTGATCCGATATCAGTATTCTTTTTTCCCCCCAAATTAAAACCTGTACCTCTCTGTGTGGAATTCATTGGGATGATTGTTATGTAAGTTATTATGAGTGTCAGACTTCAGTGGCACTAAAACCAGTGACATTAGTGATAGTGACATAAAAACTGTATTTAATGAGGCTCTGTCATGTCATGGCCGGATCCGCTTAATGAAGTTGGATCGGGCCCGATTCCGAACCAGTGTATCAGATCGGTGTGTTTGTGGCTGCTGTGTCTTTATAGTATTTTCCTTATTTGGTGCATGTGCACTAGCTAAACCGATCTGATGAGGAGTTTGTCAAACTCAACACGTTTTGGATACTGATCTCGAATCAGGTTTTGCTTGGAGTGACTAATTGGAGGGGAAAGGTCGTGATCGGCTCTCCTGTTCCGAGCAGTGTCATCGATCAAGTCTCTTCATGGTGTCTTTTCATGGCGCTAGGTGGGGCGTGGCACTGCACTGCAGCATGTTTTAGAGGAACAGGCCAGGGTACCATCCGAGGGGGG